>NW_027225567.1:1092500-1290000 GCF_038994185.2 Dermacentor albipictus | reverse complement strand
CACGCCGGCGTCGTGCAACGCCTAGCAACGCCTAGCAACACTATCATGCCACACGCGTGACTGAAACGAAGGTGCCTGGCAAGACGTACCGTGCTCGCGCTTCTCCGCAGTTGGGCGACAGCGCGCATGCGCAAGTAAGCGTCACGTAGCTAAGCAGTGAGGTGAAGCACTCGTTCAGAGCCAGGAGCGGCGTGAGGACGCATGAAGGTAGCTTCGGAGCTTCCTTACGCTGAGGAAGCATCAAGGAAGCCTTCATCGAGGGCCCCTCAGTAAGGAAGCTTTCAGAGTGACATAAGGTGGCCTCACCGCAATGAAGGCTTCCTTACTGAGGAAAGGAACATTTCATTGTTTGGCCCTAAGGCAATTACGAGTACCAGGGCTGCGAAATCCAAGGCGCCGGGGAATGCGATATGTAGGATTTGAACATGTAGCACTCACCCGGAAATGGCTTCTTGCAGGCTATTGCGCTTTGTTGGCTAGCACTATTAATGAAGATTATTAACTTGGGATTACTAACTCATTTCATTCAATTTGTACGTCATGAATAACTAAAGTCTGAAATGGAATACCTCAAACTTCATGAGCATTAATTTTCCAAAGAGATTATTGCCACCTAATATTTAAACTAATGACATGACTAGTGATAAAGCTAAGCAAGTCGTGCATTTAGGCACCACAATCACGAATTGCCTAAGCGAGGAACCACAAGTTGGGGATATCTGGCGGAACGCGCTAAAGAGAGTTTTGTTTTTCTAATGATGAAAGTTTACATCGAAATCAGCCCAAGTAAAGATGTGCAAACCCTATACGGAGTAGCTATCTTCATAGATTCGAACGGCTACGAAATTTCACCGTAACGTTTATGTCTTCTAGCATTTCATATAACACGAACATATATTTGTAATAAGACCGACGCACAAGTATAGCTGCAACTTACAATAAAGACCATATAAAAAATCTTTATCGGCTTCACGAATTGCGTGTGAAGTTATCGCCTACAGATATAAAACACTTCTGTAAGCGCTGCGCAAGAACCCACAACACTGAAACACCAAAAGCTCATCATCTGCGAAATAGGTATCCGTGACAGTATGTTCAATTTTGCTTGTTTTGCATCACATCTGCATGGACCTTAAAAGGACCAGCATAATGAATGAATGAATGAATGAATGAATGAATGAATGAATGGGGAACTAGCGGCCGAACACAGGAATTTTCACCATATCAGTGATTAGGAGTTCATATCTTCATATCTTAATTTCTATGCACTATACCTGCCAAAGTTAACAGCGAACAAATTTCGCAGAAATTATGAACCTTCGTGTCATATAAACAGGCAACTTAGGACAAAAACGTACATTATGTTCGTCGGTCATAGAAGTGCCGACTACAGCTGCGAATTCGAATACGTTTGCACACACTGCACGAGGATTAAAATTCTTGTCTAACACTGTCTTTATTTTACTACATCCCCCGCATGCGGTATACTTTCACCGACGATAGCAAGTGAACAAGAAATTCAGCATCTTTGGTCGATGCCAGGTAGTCACCTTCTCTTTCCTCTGCAGCAGCCAGTAATCGGGGGATCTCAAATGCAAAACGCCACACACGTAGAATTCGTGTTCACATGATGCGTGATAACATTTTTAACTCTAAAGAAACAGAAACCACGCACACAGACGAATTGCAAGTACAACACTCTTTTCCGAGCGGGTTGCGCCTGAGAACTTTCTATACGTGCGTCTGTCTGAAAAGCTTTTTTGAAAGCATGCTTTACTGAATTAAAGGACTACGTGCGGAGAAGTCCGCTTTTCCAAGTCCATTAATTTTACAGGCGTTAGCTTACGTATTTATCTTGAACCCGCAAACGTTATCATATCAACACTAAGAGTCGTTACAAATACGCAGATGCATAAACTATTCAAGAAATTCACTACAACCAAGAAATAAGAGAGTACCTATGCTTCTTTTATTTATCACTTGATGAAGCCGGCACTCTCGATTTTAGAAAGACACTCAGTCGCTTTATTGCATTATGCGACATTTCCTGAGTAGAGTTCTTATTGGAATAAACAGCATTTGATTTGATTTACCATCGCATGCTAATATATGCTAAGCGCGTCTGTCTCTAGACGTCGTGTGAGGCACGCGCCGCATACTGTACGCCGATTGTGCTTGCATCATACTGACACGTGTGCTTGTCTTTATCGAGCGACACCTTTCACTGCCTAACAAATGTTATCGCACAGCGCAGGACGCGCCTGCATGTATCGGAAGTTTCTGGAATGTTATCGGTGCTTCCATCCGCTGTCTGTGACCGAACCTTGTGTAATCTGATATCATGCGTGCGCGACGCGTATAATGTAGAACTATGTGGAAGGCACGCGGGTCCCAGCGATTACTCTGGAACATTCGACGACTGAAGTATAAAAGCCGACGCACTTGACCCGCTGATGAGATTTTCGACGATCGCCGACCGTGTTCGCCACTATCGTTGTGTTATAAGTGTAGCCTGTTCTAGTGGGCCCAGGTTCACCCAATAAAGCTTAGTTTTGTCTTTCACAGTATTGCTACTGTGTTTTTCAACGTCACCAACACGTGACAATATCGTAGTGTGGTCATGGTGTGGTAGCGATGTGACAAATGAGCCAACGCGGCTCTGTGTAGAATGAAAATGAGAACAAAGTGCTCGAATGTCGGGCCTAGCACTCTCATCATTGTATGTCACGGGGCAATAAAAGTTGGAATTTTCAGAGCAAATCTCCTACCAGTTTCACACTGAGAGGAGCTCCCAGTAAATTATCAGAGCCCAAATGGAATTCGCCTGAAACCAAGAGACCACACTGCGGGGAACACATCTTTTTTCCTCGAGTCCACGTGAATTGTGTCTGACCCGACATACAACTTATGATACATGTGACGGAGATCTTACAGTCGTACGAGGGGCCAGAATAGAAAATAAATAAATGCGTTTTTTTACGTGCGAAAATTCCGATCTGATTACGAGACACGCTGTAATGAAGGACTCCAGAATAACTTTGACGACCTGGGAGTCTCTAGACTGCACGCAATGTATGGTACCCACGCGTGTATTGTATGGTATGGTATGGTATGGTATGGTATGGCATGGTATGGTATGGTATGGTATGCGGCGTTCGTCATAACTCACTGTGCAGCTTAGGGAACGTTAAATCGGATAACTTCATTGTTCTTTTCACGTAGCTTTCATTTCTTTCTTTCAACGCAGGCGCTTCTTCTTGGGTGTGGTGCTGAACGCCATCCTGGTGGCTGTGGGCATCATTTCCATGGGCGTGCTGACAGCTACCTACAAGCTGCCACCCACCGTTCTCTTCGCGCAGGCTGACATCAAGTGAGTACAGCAGCCTCACAGATGATGTCACCCACTCTCTAGATGTAAATTTACGAGCAAGCACGGGCTGAAGCTGAGCAGGGACAATGCTCAGGTCCAGCTCCAGCTAGGCACATCAGCGTGCATCAAAGCATCAGGTGCATCAAAGTGTGGTGCGGTGCAAATGAGAGCTAACTGCCATAGCGTTATCCCTTTAAGAGTACGTGCCTCATCGGGAGAAGTGCAGCCTATGGACGCGTATTCTGTGTTGGCGCAGAGGAACGCAGGGTAACGCTACACATTTTTCGCCTTTCTCACTTCCCACGTATGTATGAATAAAACTTCAAAGCATGCTACGTTACTAGGATGTTGGCTCAAACACTAGAGACGGTGTGGTCGATGGTCTCTTACAAGATGTTTCGCTTATTCTGGGCCATAAATGTGCCTAAATATGTATTTTTGTTTATACGTAACATTACTTGCTGAGGCAAAAAAAAAGAAATTTCCAAAGAAAAAAATGGAAATAAATCTATGCTTCACCACAAAGGTTATCGATGTAAGTAAGGGTATTTACGGTCAGAGTACCTGTCCTTGACACTGGACGCGCCTTCAAGTAAAAATGACGCTCAAGAATTCAGGGTCATATTCGCAATGTGATCAGGGAAGTGCGGCTCACGACCAGCAGGAGCACTAGAAAATCAGGATCCCAAATAAAATAAGAAAGTCTATGAGACTGATGAACCATCCGGTAAAGCAGAAATCAGAGATCCAGGAGAAAAGCGACAAGGACTGTGCATTTAATTACTATCAGATGTTTTATAAGCTTGCTGACACAGTTACGCAGGCAAGCACCCTGGCTTCAAAGGGTCTTGCGGCACGAATTCCAAAGCGTGCCAAATTATTTGGGACGCATCCGATGGCGTCAAATGATGCAATCATGCCGAGTATTATACGGTCCTGAAGCTTAGCTATTGCAAACTAGTTTCCCGTTTAACGATCTTACAACCTTAAGATGACAACGAAGCCCATTAAAATAAAAATAAAAGGCGTTAACAGAATATGAGGTTGCTGAAATAGATAAATGAAAGGGCAGTAGAAACCGCTCCAGCTATTTAAGCTTAGTGCAGCCACTCGTAGCCAATATAAGGCCCAATCAACTAAAGGAGTGATGTTTCGAGAATGAACGTCTTTCTCATCACCATATGGCAGTGGAAAGCTTGGGGAAAACACTCGCGCTGCATATTTCTTTAATTGTTTCCGCTTTTTGGCAGCTCTCGTTGCGATACGACTATAGAATGTCATGCTCCAGACGAGAACCACACGTGTGTAACATGGCTTGCCGTAGAATCAGTAGAGGAAATGATATTAACGTTTTGAAGAATGAAAGGACTGTCAATTACGGTTCCTAATGAGCTCTTTCTTAAAGTTTAGATTGAATGACTAGGAGGAACTGTGTTTATTATTGTGACTTCTTTGGACATTATATTTTCATAAGTGGGAGAGTGATTTCAATAGAAGTGTTGGCATTCTCTTACTTTCGTAGGCAAACAAACGGCCCTGCTGTAGATTATTATCCCCTTCCTTTGCGTAAACAAACAGCAAGTTAGAGTGCTTGCTGCTTTTTCAAGTACTGAAGTCACCAGCTGTGTATTCATTGCCGATAAAAGCCACTCCCAGCACATAGATTGCCTTTACTCTGTAATTTCTCCTGTGGATCCATATCGATTTTTTTTCTGACAGCAAAGCACTGTCCCTGCTGTACAGAGAATAAATAGAGCGAACTTTCGTACTGTTCTATTCAATCAATCAATCAATCAATCAATCAATCAATCAATCAATCAATCAATCATATATATATATATATATATATATATATATATATATATATATGTATATATATATATATATATATATATATATATATATACCATAGGACACGTCAACGTAAGCTTTTTCCCATCAGATGTCAGTTCCGACGAGTCACCATTAATGACAATTCTTCGCTTCTTTATGTAGAAGAGTGTCGCATCTTTTCCTATTTTCTTCCATACTTACAGCTCGCGGCTAATGATGGAAGACATCATGTACCAAAAGCCCTGGGCTCACTTAGGCCCCTTCTGCATTGGCATCGGCCTCGCTTGTATCGTCACACGAAAGCCCGTTGTCGCGCTCAACCCGGTAAGACATCTTCCTTTTCTCCGATGTCTAGAGCGTATCAGGTTATTTCGATTGCTATTCCTGCATCAGAGTGGTGTATCTTTCATGATCCTCGTTATGCCTTGATTCTCTCATTGTTATCATAGCCACTTAGTTATGCGAGCCAATGGAAATACCTGCTCTATTAGCGTCAGAATGCAGCTCTGAATGTGCTGATGCCATGCCACTTTCAGTTCCCTTAGTCACGTGCCTGCCGCCACGGCATGTCTTTTTGTTCATATCCCACAAGTACAAAGGGGCCACAGCCCTACGGTAAACAAAAGTACTCTCTTGCTCAAGTGCCGCGTTCGATGCGTAACACACGCACATGCAATTGTTTCACATTGCCTGTTCGCTATCTTTAGGTGATTTGCTTCTGAGTAGCAAAGATTCACAGGAATGTCTTCACTCTGTTAAATGCTATGGTAGTTTCTGCTATATGACTGCTTTTGTGATGAAGTGTTGCCGGCATGTTCACGCCGAAGTTTACATGCGAACCAGAAGATGTCGCTGACCAGTTTGTAAGTATAAGAACAAGTGCTACAGATGCAACAGCCGTGTTTTCATAGTTTGCGTGCGCGTGTGTGTCTAAGTAAGATTGCTACTGCAGTGGCCGAGTTCATTTCACCTCTTTGTAGGTGAAATTCTGCACAGGAAATAACATTGTTCGATTTGCAGCTAGGTGTTAAGAAATTTTTGACATAGCATTTCAATGAAAAATATGGAATGAGTCATACGAAAGTAGGCGGCATACCGTAGTGAATTAGTAAGTTCTACCGATCTTACTGCAGGGTTTAAATCGGACACTTGTTACTTTTTTGGTGGCTTGCGAGTCTTTGTGTTTTTTTTCTTTCTTTCTTTCCACAAAGAGATAGAAATACAAGTGCGAAAACAAGTGCAGACATATGTTCATCGTTGTAGGCCAGCATATGTTGCCAGTATAATAATCAAACGAAAACGTGCCTTGAGGCAACCTTCAAGACCTCTTCTCCTTAGTAGGAAGAAACGGCCAATTAGACTAAGCGAAACGGTATGCACGCTTTTTTCTTTTCTTTTCATAATCAATAAGTGCACTCCGGCGATTTTTTGTTCCGCTCCCACTGAAAGGAGCTGCGTACTTCCTACCGCGAAGCCCGTGCAGTGCACTCGAAGCTACGTTTCACCGATGCGTACTATTATTTGCATGGTTTGACAGAGTCAGAAGCTGGATGCGTTCACGCGCATGGGCGGCAATGCATGGCAATGTACCAGATATAAGGGACTGCGCCATGTGGTGTTAAATTGAGCGGTCGTCGCTTGCGTTGATCGGCCACACTGCCCGTTGCGTGCCCAGAGCTAGTGTTGGGATAAAAAAAAAATCCCCTGCCTTTATTAGTTCGCTGTTGCCACATAAATATTCAGTGGGACTGACGTCCTGAAAGGGTTACCTACAATATCCTTACGTTAGAATACGGGTGGAAAGCCTACATTCATTATTGCTCTTCGGAGGCAAAGTGTAGAAAGGTTGCCCATATACCATCCGCTGATCAGGGCGCCTTGGTAGCCCATCTAACTTTCGTGGCATTGCGCGGGTTTGGCGAGACGGATATATGAGTTATGGAGCCTGCCCGAGGTCGTCGAGTTCTTTTTTTTCTGACGCCTGATTAAGAGTGCGACCTGCAACCCCCTTGCCGTTGCAGATCCTGCGCGCATTGGGTTGGGTCTGCTCATTCCTCTGTGCCGTGGCGGTGGTGTTCGGCGCATACCGCTGGAACTGCGGCGACGGCGTGGACACCGCGCAGGCCGCACTCTACGCAGCCGTGCACCGCTCCGTGTGGGCCTTCTCCGTGGCGTGGGTCGCCTTCGCCTGCATCACCGGAAAAGCATGTGAGCGCGCAGTTCGCTGCCCCCGCCCCCTCCAATCTTTACACTGCGCGCTGCAAATCCAAACAACTAGGGCGCACGTGCACCCTTCAGCGAAGAGAGTTTCCCACAAAAAATTACTAGAGTGTAAATGTGGCGCTACTACCCTAGCGAGCCATACTACGGCAGCTCTTGTTTCTTATTCTTCATTTTTTTTATTAGCAGCGAAATATGGCATGTGTGATCAAAGAACGTCAGCCAGCGTGGGAACGATAGTTAGTGAACGGATTCACACTTGTGGCTTCAAACGACTTTCTAGCTTCGCAAACTGCCCATATTCAAACAGGTGTTGCGTTATCAACGCAAAGATTCGCAATGATTATTCATGTGGTCAGAGATTTATTGCCTTTGTGCGTTTAGAAAAGAAAAATGAGTGCTCAAACATTAAGAAAAATGAAACGTAATATATGGCGGGACGAAAACACGTCTGAAGCATAAAGCACGAAGATTAGGCAAATCCGATTCCTATACTCATCACTCCCATGGTATTCAAAGGTTCCGCCTAGTAATTGTGGCGGGAAACTCTACGATTAAGTGGATACCACATGTGCACAGACACACTCGAGCGCTTTTAATGCGCTCGCCGTCAGCTCAACGAGATGCGAAGACACGCTGCATTAGCCCCGGAAACCAAATCCTCTGGTTGGTCTCGATGCAATGTGACTCTGTATCAGGCATTTGAGTTCGTTTTGTTTCGTGTCGCGCTCCTACAGACACGCACCAACCCGACGGGTGCATAAGCGCGTAGACGTGCCCGTGCACATTTACCATGTTAAGCTGGATTCACGTGACGGGAGGAATCATCGACTGAGTCCGGGGTAGAGCATGAGCGAGACTGAGTGTCACCGAGGTCGCGAGCTGCTATAGCGGCGCAATTCGTCGCAACTAAGATACGTTACGCTCACCCTCGGGCTGATTAAAGGATTAAAATTAGATTCTGGGCCCCGGCGTGTCTCAACCACAATATGATCATGAGGCACGCCATGGTGGGGGACTACGGATTAAGTTTGACCACCTGGGGTTCTTTACCGTGCACGGAATGCACGGCACACGGGCGTTTTTGAAATTCGTCCCCATCGGTATGCGGCCACCGTGGCCGGGATTTGATTCCGCGCTTTCGGGCTTCGCAGCGCAACGAAGCCACCAACAAGAATGCATAAACACATTACAATAACAAGGTAGAAGCATTATAATAACAAGGTAGAAGGGACGCGACACCATATTTAAAGGGCGGACACTGCACACCCAAATGCGGCGACCCTATTTGATAAAGAGACATTGGCAGGCAAGGCATTCTACTCCTGGATTGAGCGTGGAAAAAATTAATGTCCTCCTGTGTGGGGCTGTTGTTCACGCGCATAAGTGTGGGTGGTGAATCAGTTACACCATTTCCAATTTATGTTTATTAAAATTATGGGGTTTTACGTGCCAAAACCACTTTCTGATTATGAGGCACGCCGTAGTGGAGCGGAGGACTCCGGAAATTTCGACTACCTGGGGTCCTTTAACGTGCACCTAAATCTAAGTACACGGAAATTTTCGCATTTCGCCCCCATCGAAATGCGGCCGCCATGACCGGGATTCAATCATGCGACCTCGTGCTCAGCAGCCCAACACCATAGTCACTGAGCAACCACGGCGGGTAATTTATGTTTATGTTTATTGTAAAAGGGAACCCACGCAATGCCTCCAGATTCCAATTTTGGCAAAACGAAACTATTGAAAGCCAGAAGTTTGAGCTCAGGAGGCACCGATTTCAACTTGTGTCTCAAGCAGCTAAGCTTGCAGGTTGCAGACGCGCAAACGTCATCGACATGCCTAGGCCAGAAAAGGGTACTGCTTATGGTAACCCCCAACTATTTGTAGCCACTAATTGCTCTTATCATTTATAGTGTAGGCGAAGTGGACAGGGTATTTTTTGTTGGTTACGCGTAGTAGCACAGTTTTCTCTGAATTGACTTCATAGACCATTCTGAACACCATTCGTTAATACCTGCCAGACTGTTACTTAATCTGTATTGATCTTCGTGGCACACCACCCTGCGAAATATCACGCAGTCATCCACGAGTAACCTCATGTGAACATTGGGACCTATAACCGAAGTAATGTCATTTAGGCACAATAAAAACAGATTTGGGCCGTGTACGCTACCCTGTGTTACGCCTGAAGTAAAAGGTAAGAATGTAGAGCAGAAGCCATTGACATCTACGAACTGAGTTCTATTGGCCAGATATGATCCTATCCAGCTAACTATAAAATCTGGAAGACCGAACGTTTGAAGTTTTCTGAGTAGTTTTCCGTGCGCTACACGGTCGAACGCCTTACTAATATCAAGCAATAATGGATCAACCTGTCCCGAAGAATCCAAAGCCGCTGCCAATTCGGGAACAATGGTTACAAGATACGAATTATTTGATAAGCGCTTACGGAAACCATGGTGGAATTCAGAAATTAAGTTGCTAGTTTCAAGAAATTTGTTAATAAATTATGCGATAACGTGTTCTAGTATGTCGCAGCAAGTGGAAGTTACGGAAATGGGTCGGTAGTTTTCTGCATGCAGGCTTACCTTTACGGTGAATGGTGATCACCTTTCCGGTGAATGGTGGTGAATGGTGAAGGATTACCTTTCCGGTGAATGGTGATCATCCACGCCACGCGCCAATCATAGGGTAACATAGCAGAGTTTAAAGATAGACTAAAGGTGGTTGTCAAGATGTGACAGACCGGTTCAGCATATCGGTGCAGGGAGGCATTACCAGTACTGTCCGTACTTCCACATGATTTTTCTTTATTGCTTAACACCAAAGACAAAACGGCTTCTTATCTCGTGACGCTTTGTCCAACTATGATGTGTTTGAATTTTTTTGTTTCTAGTCTCACGAGTGTTCTTGTCGAAGGAAAATCATAAAATGTGCCAAACGCTTTGCAGCAGCAGTTAAGTAGAACACAATAGGACACTGCAGTGCTAACTTTGCGTGCTATCTGGCTAAACTATCTGTCACAAGATGTCGCCTCCAGCGTTGTGTCTGCTATACACGTCTCCGGTACAACCCTTTATTCCGCAAACTGTAATACGTTCACGTACGAGCCAAACATCTGCCCTCGCCTGGAGCCATGCAACGCAGAAGCTCAGTGGCACCTTGAAGTGCTCAAAAGCTCTTGCCTTCACAGTGGTAACTAACCCCAGCATGATACGTGTTTTCGTTTGTTTGTTTTTTTTCGATTACGAAGCGCCGATGCGACTGCACCTGTGAACAGTGGCCACACAATCTAAGCAAGACCTGCATGTCTAGTGGCACCCGCCGAGATGATCGCATTTCAGCTCCGAGAGTCGCCCCGTATCGTCTGAGGCTGTAGAATGAAACAGTTCTGCCGAAGCACAATCTCAGAACGCACGATGATAAAGTTGCACCCATGGTACAACTTCTGAGAGCGTTTTTCAGAGGCGCCTGTCAGTGAGCAGTCCAGAGATGTCGTCGATAAACTTTCCGCTTGCGAAGAGAGGTCGTTTTACCAATAGAGACTTTCATCTATTATGGTTTATACAGTTATTTTTTTTTCTTTGTTTTCGCTGTATAGCATAGAGAAATAGAGTATCCAAGCTACTCTACCTCAATCTTTCCACAACAACCGATTTAACAGAACAGAACAGAGGCAGTCGGGAAAACCATTCCGTGAAATTTGGGCAAAGTGTTTTCGCAGTCACCGTCTTGTAGGAGAACGAATAGAATTTTGTGCCATTTGTATATGGTAGTTGCTCGCAAGTATTACACATGAAGTTCCGTAGCTTGCACACCAGCCGCCAGGAAGTGTTAAATACAACTGCTCGCTTCGTACTTATTTAAAATAATCAAGCTAATTGGCAGCACCCCACGCAGCTCACCGTAAATAGGGACTGAAAATATTTACGGACAAGCGGCTTTATATATTACTGTGTCGTTTATAGGTTTGTCGGAAAATGTAGGTTTTCGTATTGTTTTGTTTAAGGTGGAGCAATTTTGTTAAACCATCTCACGACGCATATAGCTTCATTCGGTTTGTTCAGTTAGAATAATTATAGAGGTGTGCATTACCTGAACAAGAAATTGCAAGGGCCTGGTGTAAAACCAAAATATGCTGTGATATTAACTGTGTTTTCTCCGAGCCCGAAAGAAGCGCGCGAATACAAGCAAAATTGCCGCGCGACCGGCCACTCGAGGCACTTGGGGAGCCAACACGATCGGCATGTATCGTGTTGGAATGCAGTATTCTACATACGATCGATAAAACTCTAATCACGGGTATTGCAGTGCCGCTACAGCATTAAAAAAAATTATTTAAGAAGACAGCCACCATTCACAAGACTTTATCTAAGGAGAAAGAATACGGGGATGTCTGTTTGTTCTTTAGTTTATTAATTCAATATAGAGGCTATTTAGACATTTTCCTAGAGAGGTCGGCTTTCCTCTGTTGGGTTCGGGTACTGCATAAACGATAAGAGTGGAATAAAGCTACCTGCCATCATGCTTATCAATACAGATGAGACAGTCATGGCAATTTATCCATGCATGTTTGTCATGTAATGAGTTTTATTCATCAAGCAGACAACAACAAAAAATAGAGTGTTAACTTTTGGAAAGTGGGCAAAATACAAAAAAGAAAGTAATAATAAAGCCTGTCATGCCTTATCACACCGACTCGTCTTATTTGTATACTGTCGACTGCGCACAGTCTTGTGCAAGAACAAAAATATGACGAGCTTAAATGGGGCCACGTGGATTTAGCTGCGCTGAACGGCTCAATATTTTTCACTTGCCTGTAGTTTCGGGCAAAGCTCGTTCGAACCATAAGTCATATTTTCCGGTTAAAAGAAGTCAAAAGAAAGACGGCTCGCCCGATGGCTTGGAACTTTATGCTTTCATCTATATTAACTCGCTCGTATCCATCACTCAGCGATATTTTTTGCCCAGTATCCTCCACAAAGCAGCGTGCAACGTACCAACGGAAAGTGTGTTTGTTTCTTTGCCGGCTTTTTTGACATTAAGGCCCCGCTTCTGCCTCGTGTACTTGCTCGGAAATCATGGCGCGTCAGGATTCTCGTCATTAGCCAAGTGGAGGGCGCTGGAGAAGGATGCTCATCCACGGGTTATGTCAACGTAAGGATTACCCTGTCACCGAGAGCACAGGTCCCCCGTTCATTAATCTCCGGAATTATATGCACGACCTCGTACTGAATCAGGTCGTAGAAGACGCGTGGATCGCTTTTTTTTTCCTATTCCGTGCATATTCATTGACGCCCGAACGACGCCTCCCTGACATGACAGAGGCGCCTAATTGGACGAGAGTGCCTTCTAGCGGAAGAAAAGCACTCACTTGTGTTTAACAACGATTGCCTGGCGGTGGCTGCGCGGGCTGTGTACCCCCGTCTCTGTGTAACTTCAATCTGGTTCAATTTGCAACTCAGTTCAAACTGATTCTCATTTATTAAAGCAGGAGAACATGCACCAGCTTCTTGAGGGCCCCTTGCTAGGCTCTGGCTATTTGCCCAAATAAAGGGTGCATTCATGCATTTAAAAAACCATACCCAAGAATAAGAAGACAAATGATGACAAACATCACAATGACAAACACATCACAAACATAGTGATGTGTGAACATTTCTAACTGACGAGTCGAAGATAAACCACAACGACTATGGCAAATATGTTCTGCATAAACAAATAACACAATTGAATGGAAAAAGAAGACGTACATGAAGGTGAATATGTAGTGGAAGAAAATATTCAGCAGAGACGAAATAGACACACACACAAAGTGCCAAGGGAATTCAAACAAATGTAAAATATACGTGCGTGAATCGTGAAATGCTCAAGAAGGAATTCATTTCAAAGTCAGTTGTTAGTAGTGCTATGAGTGTGTGTGATCTTTTCTTTGCGGAACAAAAAAAAAATTACATAGTGCTTTGACCTCACGCGGGGGGCACCTATTGCAAAACATTGTCCAATTTGACCCCAGGCGTTCTCCCAAAAGATTCCGCACTTGGCATAAATTAAACTTTCCATATGTGAGTTAAAATCTGTGGTGATAATGTTCGCGAGGAATGCAAAGTGGAAACATGCAATGCGCGGTTGTTCCGAAGCTTTTGAGTGCTTCTCCTTTTCATGAATTTGCTAGAGGAGCCAAACTGCGGCATGTGCCAAATATTCTTGACAAGGGTTCAAAAGAGACGAAACAAAATTCAGGCACAATGACATCACTTTGCTCAATTTCGCCAACGTTGTTGCAAGTTTCGTGCCCGATATATTATTAGGCGAACTGTTCATATAGTTCAGAAATGTGTGATTGTTAACCTGGAGAAACATGGAAGTAAAAAAAAATGGCGGAGACACTTGTGGGAACGAAAGTATTCCGTTTGTAGACCTTGGAACGTCATGAACACACTCACTTTAAACGCTCATGACCTGGCGCCACCTCCGGCCTATTGGCTGCGCCATCGTGTGCCCAATGACGCAGGAACTAGGCACACTTTTTGTCAGCCAGAACCGGGAAGCTGTCATGGCGTCAGGGAAGCGTGCTCGTCTCGCACCCCGGAGGCCCGTTTTCGATTTCCACACAGACCGAAATACACCTAACTTTCTTTTCAAAGCCATTAATTTACTTTGATTGCGGGAACCTCCCTCAGAAATTTGACGTCAATCTGAGCATTTCTTAACTGGCTGCGCCGTCCGTCATTTTGGCACCATCTTCTGGTCATGCCAACTGTGACGAACTTTTGCTCGATAGGGCGCATAATGCTTTGGTATTGATGAAAAAAGAAAATTCGCAGCAGTTTGTAGCCAAAATGCGAAGAAACTTGAAATTTGAAGCCGACGCAATACAGTACGCACCCAGGATTTCGAGCTGTTAATAGCGGGCTACGTGAACAAAATAATTGTTCAATGAACTAGGAGAAGATCGCACATTATTCTTTCATAGAGAGTGAGGAAATGCCGCAGAGCTATAATAAAGAGCGCTTAGCAGCATAAAGGTTTTTGCAGGAACTGGAGGGCTCATTAACATTGTGCAAATTGCTGCTCTTTCTGCAAATGAAGAAGCACAGCAAGCCAGAAAGCAAACTTTATGGGTAGGGATTTCTGGTGTTTGCGTGCATCGCACACAATCTACGCACGCATAAGTATACGGTTTCGACATCTTCCAAGCTGACGCTGTCGGTCACGGGATAGTTTGCTGCAGTTTTAGTTTTGAAGCAGTGGCGAAACCAAGCGCCCCAGTAAGTTCACTGCCTTGGGCTATTCAAGCTTTGGGTTCTTCAATAGCCTGAAGTTATTATGCTTAGTGTGCGAATGAGTTGTGGTAGTCGCTAATCTGCTAGGATTACTTCAACTTGCTTAACAACCCAAATTACTGCGTAGAATCCCAAACCGTTGCCGAGAGAACGAAAAAAGAAAAAAAAAGAAAAAGAAAGGAACGGCAGTTTTGGATCATAGGGGCAGAAAGAGAGCGAAAAACAGAACTTCGGGCAAGAGAATCATTGTTCGCAGTTCTGGTCTGCAAAAACTTCTTTTTTTCATTTACTTTCAAACATTGAGTTATTCAAGAATATAGAGAAATAAATGTTTACCATTGCGTTTTAGGATTAAAAAATAATTTTCAATAACGCTGTCGTAAAACTGGCTCTTGTGGCCTAAAAACTGTTGTCACCCCGTTGACAAGCCTAGGGCAGTACATGTAACGAGTAATTTTGTTCGATCCTGCGCATTTCCTGTCCGCGCAGCTCACAACAGGCTGAGGATGGTGACATTGTCGCTGGAGTGCCGCTCGGACCACTGACGGAGCGCGTGAAGGACTAAGAGTACAATAGTTACGTTATGCTGGCGCACCAGTTTATCTTTAATATCCGTTCTAACGATACTGGGAGTGCGCTACAGCCGTGTCTGTCCTCTTTTTTCACCAGCGTGTTTGTGCAACTTCCATCCTGTTTTGTTATAAATCGGGTGCTTTCGAGAGATTGAAGGAGAGAAAACGCATCGGACATTCTATTTTCGTCTGTTGTACAGCAAACGAACATACAAATTATTGTTAAGGATCGTTAGGCGACAAAAAAAGTGATGACGATGACAATCGCATATAAAGATAAGGGTGCCACGAGCGAAATTTCTTCAGCCTACATCTAATTTTTGCCCATGTCTTTATACAAATGCGTGCTTGCATTTCTGCGTACTTGCGTGCCCATTTGTGAGTGCGTGGCTGTGCGCAGAAGCATTTGTATGCCGGAGCGCTTGACGCAGGGTTGGTGGGTGACTTCCTGTCCTGGCCGGCCTTTGGTCCCCTGAGTCGCATGGCACCGCTGGTGTTCCTCCTCCACCCGCTGGTGCAGAACATCTTCACAGCCTACGTCCGAGAGAGGGTGCAGGCAGACCAGCTGATGGCGGTGAGTGTGAAAGCTCAAGCACCAGTGACTGCGACTCGTGAGTGAAGTCTGCCACAGGCAACAATGACTAGTGGCCAAACTCATAAGGCTTTTAGTGCATAGTATTTGGCCGGTCACCTTCATTATAACTCTCACCATTGGCATTGAGCACGTTCTTGCCAATATCTCTACCATACGAAGTGCTCTGTGAATTAGGTTTCACGCAGATACGGGCCAACCAGCGACAAGCCAATCACCATCGCTTATTGCGCCATAACTTTGTGCTGAACACTCATTAGGATATCATTTAGGTTGCTCTTGTCTCTGACGGAGATTGAGAACTGCAATGAATGCAACAGTTCAGCAGTTACAAAATCGATGATGGGAAAAGACTAACTGGTGGGAAGAATGAACATCCACATACCACTCTTTAGCAAGAAATAAGCGTCCATGCCGAAGAGCACAAAGAAACTTCTACAAGCTAGAAGATAACTTTAGGAGCGAAACGTCAAAAACTAAAAGTCCTAATTTATTATTAATGAGCGACGTTGGTCACTGCGGCCCTCATCATGTATGACTTTCCTGTAAACTTGGCTGAGGTGGACACCCTGGCCGACTACAGACAACGAGTGCTAATATTAAAAGCGAAAAGACGTTTATCATGGTGGGGCTAAGCACGAGATCAGGGGATCAAATCGCGGCCGCGACGGCCGCATTTCGATGGGGGCGCAATGCAAAAAAAGTGTGTACCGTGCATAGGGTAAGAATCCCGGTGGTCAAAATAAATCCGGAGTCCCCTTCTATGGCGTGCCTCATAATCTGATCGTGGCTTTTGCACATATTACCTCAGAATATAGTTTTAATTATATTTATCATAGACATTGAACGTGTGAATTTGAGCCTCGGGCAGAGTTTGTTGAGTGAGCCGTTGCGTCTTCAATGAACGTTTATTGAGGCTCTACCTTAATAGATGTAATAAATGTGCGAATGCACTCCAAGCGGTACCACGTTTCTCGTGTGTAAAAGATGGAACTTAGATGAATAAAATTGCTGCGAAATCACTGTTCGCTGACACTACTTGCCGAGACAAGCAACCATTCAGCCAAACATTCAGCCATCCAGACCCTCCACAACACTTTCCTAAACTAACAAACTTTCCTTATGCTGGACTTTTTTCATAAGAATTTCCTAATTTATTTAAACTCTGTCGGCATGTAGCTTGAGCTCCGAGCTTTTATCCTTACTCTGCTTTTGTGTACCGTTTGAACGTTGCTCTCCTCAGAAAAAAATTTTCCCTGTAGACTACACTAACTCTCCCGGTACTGCACCCTCTCCGCGATATTCGCGCTAGAGACCACAGGCATTTGTGGCGTAAACTTAGCGCAGCCCACTTGTAGGTGCGTACCGTTACCTGAATATGAAATGTGAACTGGTAAAATAAATTCTTCAAAACTTATGTGAATATTGAGTGTCGTCCGACGATGATGCGTAACCCATATTCTGTTACCCGCCGTGGTTGCTCAGTGGCTATGGTGTTGGGCTGCTGAGCACGAGGTCGCGGGATCAAATCCTGGCCACGGCGGCCGCATTTCGATGGGGGCGAAATGCGAAAACACCCGTGTGCTTAGATTTAGGTGCACGTTAAAGAACCCCAGGTGGTCGAAATTTCCGGAGTCCTCCACTACGGCGTGCCTCATAATCAGAAAGTGGTTTTGGCACGTAAAACCCCATATTTAATTTTAATATTCTGTTTTTTTGTTTGTTTTAAGGCGTCAGTTCTATGGAAATCCGCAAGGTGGAGGGTATTACTTGAACGGAAAATATTATCATCTACCCGAGAGTAGCACGAAGCCACAAACGAAATACAACATAAATTTTTCATTAAGAAAGCTCCATTGTTGAAGAAAAATTCATTCTGGTCTGAGGATCAAACCTGCGAGCAGTGCTTTGCTGTGGCAATTGTTCTACAATCCGGACTAACCAGAAGGTTAGCTGATTGCAAAGCGAAGATGATAGAATCAAACACTCGAATAACACCCTTGGTAGTACAGATGGTAGAGCAACCGCCCTATTAACGTATTGGCCATCAGTTAGAACCACGTCGTGGGACAAATTTTAGAGTGGCGCTCTTAGGCGCCCGTTCCAGCACCGAGCGTCGGCGTCCTACCTCGTAAACGAGCAAACGAGCACAGCTAAAGATGAGCGCAAACGCGGAGAGCAGCACGGGATGAAAAAAGTGGCGAGAGAGAAGAGAGAGCTAGGATGAATGAGGGAGGGAAAGAGATAAGTAGAAGGAAGGGAGTAAGCGAAGGAGTAGGGTATGGCGAAAGCGTGACAAGAAAAGCGCAGTGACGTGCACGAGGAACTTCGCGGTGACTATGGCTACGAGATGGCGCAAGAGTAGTGCGCGTCGTCTGTATGGCAGCAAAGCGCAGCAGGAGTACAGTGTACTAAAATACTGCAGCATGAGCCGCGGTTGTCTACGACGGCTGCTGTGAATCGCGTCCACGTGTCACCCATGCACTTCCTCTCGCGATCGCCCGGTTAGTGAGGCAGTCACGCCGCATTTATCTCTATTTGCAAGGTGCCGCACGAGACAGATTGTCCGTGCCAGCCAGCAGAGCGCGAAATGAATCCACGCATACAGTTGCGCTCACATTTCGCATTAGAGAGTACCATAATTGGAGGTGAATTTTTCTTGAATCGCTATGCTGTCCTTCTGAAATCCTCGTATGGGCATAATTTTTAGCTTCGTGTTGCTCTTGGCTGAATTAACAGTTCTTTTTACAGTTTTTTATGTATTGTTTTGTTTTTATTGGGGGTGCATTTTATTAGGGGTGCACAAGTGTATCCGTAGTCTTTGTTAGGATTTTAATTTCAGTCGTTACAGGCAGCACTGGCGTGGTATATTTTTCTTCCACATATTTGCCTCTTCGTGCGCAACCCTACTATGCATTATATAGTTTACAGAGCTTGACCTGTTCATTTTTAAACCTATTTTGCTGGTCGGGGCTCTCTTCGTCACTGACGGGCTTCGCTGCAGGCCTGTTCTATTCTGCCGCATGAAAGTGATCATTCGATCCCACGCAGCTGTTCCTGTTCTGCGGCCTGATCGTGCTTGGTTACCTGGGCGCGGTGATCTGCAGCGTGCTGGCAGACGCTCCGCTGCACTCCCTCGAGCAACTGATGTGCGAGCGCCTGGGCCTGAACGGCGCCGGCGGTGAGGGCTGTCCGCGGCGCTTCCTCGAGGTGGCCAAGCCGGTGCTCAAGGCGCTGCCGCTTCCCAGTTGCACCAAGATCACCATCCTCGGCGAGAAGGCTCAACCCGCGGCGGCCGCGAGCACCGACGCGAACCGCCTGCCGCCCGAGTGTCGCCTCTAGGAAGCGAAGGACTCTTCTGCACGGGACGAAGCACGGGTAGCGGCGGCAAGACCACGCTGTCCAGCTGTGACATTCGTGCTCTGCGCTTTCCAAGAGATCTACGCGTTCGTGTGCTGCGCTATAGAAGGTGACCGCGGGCGCCTCGCGATCGGAGGCGGGCCCCAAAAGGAAGGAGGAAAAAACGCCTCGTCCCCTTCTCCCCACCCACCACTTTTGTTTCTTGCACTCATACCGGGTTGGAGGAGGCCTGAAAGTTCGCGTGTTTCACTCGCTCCCGCGTCACTAGCCATTTTTGTCCATAGGCGGCACGATGCGCTTTCATGAGGCCCTTGATTGGTCATGTTCAACGAACTGCCACTGTCAATGGGCCTCTCTTCATTTTTCGTTCCATAAGCAGCTAGCCCGCGCGCATCGCAGGTGGCTATAGTTACGCATTGTTCGGCCTTGTGCACTCGGCTGCTGCAAAGTCATTTATGTATTCGCATCGTGGGTTCAGGTACACCTCTGTGACGGTGTGGATGGGCTGTCTCAGTTGGTTGTATGGAAGCATGCAAAAGAAAAAGTCATGATTCATTTGTAACAATCGCGCGCAGCATAGCTGTGGGATGCCCCTTCATTGTGAATATTTGACGTCCTTGGGTAGCACTGGAGACTATTTCTCTACAATTGTCTCGCCGTTGGATCCATTCAGCTTCGCAAATCTTGTAGCACCGCACATAGTGGTCATTTCCAACGAAACATGTCTCTGGAAACAGTGTGCGCTCCCACAAAATTTGAGCACCAAAACTTAATTATGACCCAGATCAAGAACCACATTCAGAACATTGCTTGCTTATGCTATCATTGGTAAATTGCTTGAACATGGAGCCCTGCTCAGGCTTCCACCGTCTCTACAGTTAACGACACAAGCCAGCAAAGGGCAGCGCGAACACAGCAATGTTAGAAAACCACGCGTTTCAAGCCACGTTGCCGAGTGAGGGAGTTGCTTCTGGAGTTTCTAAGATACAGTACAGGTATTTGTATCACTAAAAACTACAGATACAAGAAACTTCCACGCTTAGCAACGTTTCACATCTGAGGTCTCAGAAATACAAGCTTAAGGTAGCTTGAAGGCCTGAATAAGTCATGGTCACATTTCTGCGCGTACATACGATGGTCCTCGTGTGGTACGCCTGATAATGGCAGTGACCTTCCTTGCATCAACCTTACCGAAGTAATAAATCCAAAAGAGTTCTTTCTCAGCGGTGGCGAGCCAATGGACGGTGACGCGTTTCTAATCTTTAGGAGACCAATTTTTGATGCATTTTTTTTCATGGAAATCTCTCCAGCTCTATGAGGGGCAACGTTTTGAATCCTGGTTACACGCTATTAAATAAAGGTGATAGTGGCGCTCCTCGCTTGGTGATACCCTCGTTTGTCATGGGCTTTAGATAGCAGTACATTAAAGTTCTTTGCACTGTTAGTGTAGCGTAACAGTGGGTATTTTCAGCGCTGAAAAGTGGAAAGTTTGGATATTAGGTGTATCAATTGTTGCATGAGCATTACGAAGAGTACAATAAAGGCCGGACCCTTACGTTTATGAATAACAGTCAGGCATATTTTTTCTGCTAATACCGAGTCAAATCAGGTCCTCGATCGCTGAGTGCACAAACAATCCCTAATGGCCACGCCTCTGGGAAAGCCGTTTCCTGTTTTCAGAACG
Organism: Dermacentor albipictus; assembly: GCF_038994185.2. Taxonomy (NCBI): domain Eukaryota; kingdom Metazoa; phylum Arthropoda; class Arachnida; order Ixodida; family Ixodidae; genus Dermacentor; species Dermacentor albipictus. The sequence goes on along the minus strand of NW_027225567.1, from coordinate 1,269,080 downwards.
ATTAAGACATTACTTGAAGCGTAGGGCGTACGCGTGGCGAGGATGTTCGCATGACTCTGCTTGGAACGTACTCTGCGAAGTCCCTATTTCTTTGAGTATCTTACGCACAAAGCTTGTATGACATGGAGCACTGCTTGGTAGCTTTTTCGAGGATCGAGGACAGTGGATAATGCCGGTTAAGCCGCGTCAGAAGCATACCGTAAGGCGCGATTTATTCAGTATTCCCGCGCACACAGAGAGTTACAAGAGCTTAACGAATCTGATTCCGGTTTGTTCCTAATGTTCCTATTCTGTTTGTGAGCACTTCCCCTCGTGTACGCAGTGGGTGAAGCGAAACAGTCGTTTCTGTGTCATACAGAGATTGTGAAGCAATGTTGGTTACGTTCATCAATATTTTCACTCAGGAGATATTTTTTGTCGTTCTTCCGACCGTAAGCCGATCGCACGGAGAGAAAGACGTTGTTACATTGGTGGAGCCATATAGTTTATATTTTGTTGATGGGGATTGAATAGTCTTAGTTTTACACAAAGCGTACAGGCCAAAGTTTCTGAGCAAGTACCGAGCAATACCCTGGGATAAAGAGAACGTATCGACGGAAAACATTTGCACAGTGCCGGTGGCAGCCAGTGAGCTTAAGGCAGTTGTTTGCTACCAAGTGTTCGTGGAAGCGCTTGTCACAAGTGCTTCTTATGCCTGTTGTCTGATAACTTCCTTGTTACTGTTTATTGTCTCTGTGGTCTTTGTTTCCAACCCAAGAGCCCTCGCTCAGGTCGACTCGTTTCAGAGCGCGACACACCTTGTAAATAAAGACGTGAGTCACATGGAATGGTCATGCTTTATTTCTCTTCTCATTCCCTTCCAGACTGTACATACCGACAATGTACCCCCCCAACTTATGGAATAAAGCTTAATACCCTGTTTTATTTTCTGTCTGTTATCGTCAGTCCATCGCAAACTATTTCAGACAGCATCCACAAAAAAGCAACATGCTCTTTGCTGGCCTCTGTCCACATCGTGCGATTGCTTCCCAGTTAGTCGAAGTAGGGGTGCCAGCCCCTGATGGTAGCTATCCATTTCGTAACTAAATATTTGCTGCCGCGATTATTTAGCTTTAATTTATTAAGACAAAAGCCCTAGACCGCTCATGGGCCGAAAAATCCGATGTCCGGCGTTAGGGCACCTAAATTCATGGCACGAAATCCCATAGGCGGTCGAACACAGTACTCGTGGTGTTAATTAAGGCGAATTAGGCCATCGATTTCTTTATAAAAAAGTGTGAAGCCAAAGCGAAGAAGAAGCGTCAGCACGGCCTGTGGTGTTAATTAAGGCAAAGTTAATCAAGACAGGTAATTAAGGTTCTCGAACCCAGAACCATTGCTGTTAATTAAGGCTAAGTTGATTAAAACAGGGTATATTGAAATACAGTTCATTAAGGCACTCGAACCCACCAGCTTTAGCTGGAGTCAAACCCGCGACCTTTGGCGTTAATTAGGTCGAAATTAAATAAGGCACAATAATTAAGGTAGAGTTAAACACTCAAACCCATGACCTTTGGTGGGAGAAAACAAGTAATTGGAAGTAACAACGCATTAGACTGAAAATGTTTAGTAATATATTGAATGTCTCGTGAACGGACAGGCTTTCGCATTCATCCTGTTCAGCGTATGCTAAAGTGACTATCAACATTTTACTTACGAATGATCGGTGCTTAATCCGACCAAACGCATAAATACGCTGCAAGCAAAATGTGAGGCGGTGGTCAGACCTTTTGTCTCCGATTCTTCGCCATACGCCGCCTAAACCTTCTTGCCTTTTGCGCAATCGCTCAACAGCAAGAACGCTGACACAGCTTCAAGAATTGGCCTGCGCTATATATCGTGTATCCAATGGCTTCACTTGCTTCATTGCTTCGACGGATATCTGGGCAAAAGTTAAAGCCAAGACGATTGCATTCGATCCGTCTCCGTTGCTTCAGGCCTATTCATGCTTTCGGTCTGCGTGCAGCATCGACCATTTATTGGTAGCATGTTTGACGGCACTAATGTCGCTGCGCGCAAGTGCCCCGTCACGTGGAACTTTTTCTAACATCGCGCGCTTTCTTTGAATTGAACTGAAAAATAGGGTTTTAGGTGCGAAAACCACAATTTGATTATGAGGCATGCTGTGGAGGGTAATGACAGCAACCGCGAATTTAGGGTATTCGCTCGCTGATAGCGCAAAAATGCGTGATTTTTGTAGTTTGAACGCTTACGTGCATTTCAGTATTGACATGTCACCTTAACAACGGAAGTGGAACGCCCACAGTAAATAAATACTAGAAGGTTTCGAACCCAGCAAACTGGTAGTCATTTTTGTCGCGCTTTCGCTCATGCTCACAGATCTTTTTTTTTTTTCGAAAACAACGTTGACGCATGCGGTGTATACCTAAACATTGTCCTTGGAAAGGACTGACGCCACTTTTGACTAAAACTGTAATTGAGTGACTCCATGAAAAGGTAAGGGACCAAGCGAGGTGAATAAATACGGCAGCGTTGCCAACAACGGAAGCTACTGTAGTTATCGAGAAATAAACATGCGTGTGAAAGGTTATAATGATAGAGAGCACGTGACAGAAAACAGTCTTCCATTAGGAAAGTGTCAAAAACTAAGGGCGAGGTCACCGTTTCGATCGCGGCCGCGGTTACAGAAATTTAATGAGGGTAAAATGCAAAACGCTCGGGTACGTAGATTTAAGTGCACATTGAGAACCCCGGTTGATCAAAATTATTTCCAAATCCCCCACAACACTGAACAATGAGATCGTGGTTCTGGCCCGTAAAACCACAAAATTCATTGTTTTTCTAAGTCAAAAGCAAAAGACAGGCACATGACCTCAGTCGTGCGACCTTCATAAACACTGATAAATGATTGCCGTCGTTGCAGACATCTAGTTTAAAGTATAAGTCTGTGCGTGCGGCCTGTGAATATTTCCTGCCTGGCGTATAGTATAATATTTCCTGCCTGCATGAGTATAATGCCTGAATGTTTTGCTGAAAAACACATTTGTCTTACGTTCTCTTATGCAACAACCCATAGACGAGTACAAGAATGTGAGAAAGAGCACCATAAAGCGACACATCTCACCAAACAAAAGGGAAAGTTTATTGCCAAAATATAAAGCAGTCCTTTCAGTAAAACCAGATCACCCTTACAAAAATGACTTTAGACTGTCTATAGAAAGTCTATAGACTTCTTATAGACGACCTTTCCTTTCTATAGATTTGGACTTTTGTTGATACAAAGTCTGTAGACTGTCTATAGACGAAAGTAGATAAAGTTTCTATTTCTTTTTGTCTATACGCAGTCTATAGACGGTCTATAGAAAAAAGTCGATAAGGTGTTTGCTCTTTTTTGCCTACTTCCCCTCTATGGACTACCTATAGACGAAAGTCGATACAGCTTCTATCTATTTTTGTCCATACTTTGTCTATAGACTTTCTATAGACGAAAGTCGATAAGGTTTCTATTTCTTTTGTCTACTCGCAGTCTATAGACAGTTTATAGAAAAAAGTCGATAAGGAGTTTGTTTCTTTATTGCATCCTTCCCCTCTATGGACTGCCTATAGACGAAAGTGGATTACGGTCTCTATCTATTTTTGTCCATACTTTGTCTATAAAATTAAATTAAATTATGGGGTTTTACGTGCCAAAACCACTTTCTGATTATGAGGCACGCCGTAGTGGAGGATTCCGGAAATTTCGACCACCTGGGGTTCTTTAACGTGCACCTAAATCTAAGTACACCGGTGTTTTCGCATTTCGCCCCCATCGAAATGCGGCCGCCGTGGCCGGGATTCGATCCCGCGACCTCGTGCTCAGCAGCCTAACAGCATAGCCACTGAGCAACCACGGCGGGTATACTTTGTCTATAGACTTTCTATAGACGAAAGTCGATAAGGTTTCTATTTCTTTTTGTCTACTCACAGTCTATAGACAGTCTATAGAAAAAAGTCGATAAGGTGTTTTTTTTTGTATCCTTCTCCTCTATGGACTACCTATAGACGAAAGTGGGTACGGTCTCTATCTATTTTTGTCCATACTTTGTCTACAGACTTTCTAAAGACGAAAGTCGATAAGGTTTCTATTTGTTTTCCTCTACTCGTAGATTATGGACGGTCTATAGGAAAAAATCGATAAGGTGTTTGTTTCTTTTCTGTCTACTTCCCCTCTATGGACTACCTATAGACGAAAGTGGGTACATGTCTCTGTCTATTTTTGTCCATATACTCTGTCTATAGACTTTCTATAGACGAAATTCAATAAGGTTTTTATTTCTTTTTGTCTACGCGCAGTCTATAGACGGTCTATAGAAAAAATTCCGTAAAGTGTTTGTTTCTTTTTTGTCTGCTTCCCCTCTATATGGACTACCTATAGACGAAAGCCGATACAGTCTCTATTTATTTTTGTCCATACTCTGTCTATAGATTCTCTATATTAGACAGTTAATAATAATAGTCGGCTAAGGTTTCTATTTCTTTTTCTCTCCTGGTGTATTGAATGTCTATATAAGAAAGTCGATAATATGTAATGCCGAGTTCCCATACTCCCCGCCCTCTGCGAAGGCGATGATATGGCACTGGTTCATGCGCGACCGGCACCTCGTGCAACCCCGGCGCGGCGGGCAAACCGTGCAGACTGCTAGTCGTCATTCGGTGCAGCTGCACCGAACGAGGATCGCGGCGGAACAGGCAACGTCCGAGTCACAAAGGTCTTCCAGGCACCCGAAGGCCCTAAACCTGGCTGCTTCCCGGACGTACACTTCGCGAGACCAGTTGGTGAAGGTCAGATGGTGATGATGTGGCAAAGGTGGTGAATAAGTCGCGAAAGCCGGCAGACCAGGTGGTGAATTCACCACCTGGTCTGCCTCTGAGTTGTCGTGGTATTGCATGTCTATAGATTAACAATAGACAAACATCGTTAATCTGGGCCCAACCCGTGTACGCTGTAACCAAGCGCAGGTACCGGTGGATAATACGTAGCTGCGTTTGATATAAGCCACTGAAGTTGTATACTGCTGAGATTGCTGTAGAGCCTATTTGTAGACATTAGTATACACATAGTGTATACCTCCGCATTTGTTGACCACATGATATGATCTACGTAGTCGGTCTCGGCAATCCCAAGACAGTCTTCACAGTTGTCGCATCACTTTTGCGGCAGTAGAATAAAGAAAGCAAAACGCCGATCCAATTGTTATAATAGTTGTTATGAACGCCAGCTTCAGCTACAAGTGGATTCCAAACAGGCATCGAGCTAACAGCAAAGACACTCGTAATGTTTGTAGCTGACAACGCGGACTTTCTGAATGTGCGATGAACCGATGTCGCGCATGTGGTGTTCGCGTTGTGTGTCGTCCGATTCTCGGATACTTTTCACATTTTCTTCATACCTCGGCTGCGTCACTAACATAGGGCGGTTTTTTGTTGACTGATATCCTGCACTATAAACCCATCAAAGTTTCTCATTCACTTAAAATAGGTGCCAAATCATTAGAGCCCACCCAGTATTTCGCCGGCGGTATGCCTGGGCAGCCACGCATATGAGTACCACAATGCTGTACTGATTGCTTTGACCTATCACCGGAACAGAAAATTAGCACTAACATACGTGCGGGCATCACATTTGGTGGTATGCTGGAAGATATGCTACAAGTACGCTGTATTACTAATCGACGCTGGCAATAATGTGTCTGAAACGTTTGAAGGGCCCTGTAATGGCTTTTGCAAACAGCGCATTCAAGTTAGCGTTCCAGTCTCATACGATAGCCCACAGCATTTGTCATACAACCTGCCAGCGCATTTCCTTCGTCCACGAGAAAAGATGAATAATGGTGATAAAGATGAATAAGCCACCCGTTCCGGCGCGCATGGCGCGCAGAGAGAGAGCGAAAAAAAAAATGAAGGAGGAAAAGGCGCTCACACTCCTCCGAGCGCGCACGCCCTCCCGCGCGGAGCTCCTGCGCATGCTCGGAGATCTTGCGCATGCGCGGCGGTGCGCCATCTCAACGAGCGCGCCGGGCACGTAAACGGTTGTACCGGTGTGCGGTGTCCGCCTGAACGTTGGTGTCTGTGTATGCGTGTCATCTTTGTGGCATCACACGTCAACTACACTGAACGGTAAGCTTTAGCAAAGATGTTTTGCGTCAGTAGCTCATGATTATGTGAGCGCATTTCGTAGCGCGATGCGGCTGCATGTAGCGCAGGCGACTCGGGTATAGTGTCGGTTTGTCGTTGACATGGTTTCATAACGCGCTCTTGTTCTCGCTTCTACTATACGGAATGTTTTACGGCGAGCGATCGCTCGGGCTTGTTGATTTTCGCATAATAGTTTAGGGGCGTAAAGAAGGAAGCTACACCATGTTTTAACTTGATATTGAGCTACCACTAAGCGGATTGTGTATGTTGGGCAGCCAGTGTGGTAGATCTCATTTCGTGGCGCTTGATCCAGCCGCGAAGAATGCTGCGCGGCATGTGTAGTGAAATTCTCGTGACACGCTTTACGTATATATCTCGAAATTGTGTTAGCATCAAGAATGTTCTGACAGACACGTATAGTTAAATAACTGCTAACGTACTCGGATGAAAGGCCGTGTTTGCGGGGCATGCATCAGCAGTGTGTGCACTGCTGTTTACGCATTGTTTAAAGGTAGCAGTATTTTTAAGGTTTCTGGAAACCAATCTAAATAATTTTGGGAAGTTACCGCAAGCAAAACACGAGAGTTGAAGAAATGTCAAGCGAAAATCTCTAGATTCACCCAATCTATTTATATGCAACCAGAAACGCTTTTGGAGCATGAAACCTGCGATAAGCTCAGTCACTCGCAGCTTCGCAACTTAGCCGAAAAAAATGGAGCACAATAAATTAGTCGCTCCGGGAAGCACCTTTACACGTTTCAGACTGAAGGCATTGCGTTTGACCGTAGTTGGAAGATTTGTTTTTTGTCTCTTTTTTAAACAGTTTAGCAGCAGAAGTTATCTTTCGAGCTATATGAAAAGCGTTAAGCGCCTTTCAATGCTACGGGGTTATGCAGTTTACGTGCTCTTAATCTCTAGGCAGCTGCTGGCGCAGATTCGCATTGTGCCAGTCGTGCACGGTATGAAGCCCTTGTCGTGCGCAATAAGTGTTCCGGTTTTCATTACTGTTGCATGTAGTGCCGTCGTCTTGGACAGACTGCATACTATATGCGCTGTACAAAAGAAAAAAGTGCCAGATTATCAATTTGGTGGTCTTTTCTTAGTAGATAACGCACAGATTATTCAAATAATTCAGTGGACATTGCATTTGTTCTACCCTTATTAACACACCTAAGAGATCGTAACATGTTTTAGTTGATAAGTGACCTGATCAGTACGCCCCCATTCATGTGCATTCTACTGAAAGTGTGGCAAATGTATTCATCTCGAAGTATGAGAAAAGAGACAATGCAGACTGTTCTAAGCGGAAATAAATTGCAAATGTTAACGTGATTGTTCAAAACTGCAGTCAGTATGCTGAGCATGTTCGATCGGCACGGGCACATTGCATTAACACCTGAAAAATGTGCACAGTCCAGCAGGGTATCTTTGTTTCAACAATTATTATTATAGGAATCGTTTGGGATTCTCACATTTCTTTCATTTTTATGAGTACACTGTGTGTCACATGAACCTGTCTTGAAACGAAACGTACCGTTGCTAACACCGCTGACCATTATGGTTGTCTAACTGCTTATCATACTATAATATAACGAAACATCATAATGGTACTGATTAATATTGCCATGTAGTCTTTAGTCATAGGTAAACAAAGTTAACTAGAGGCATAAGTGGTGAGAGCAAATTATATAGAAAACTACTATTGAACCGTAAAAATAACTCATTGTATAGTTTTCCCTCACATTGTTGCATTTGTTTTACGCGTGTCTCTGTGTCTTCCGTGCTGTACTCGTGTGGCCATCAATTACGAACTTGCCGAAGCCCTTGTCATCTTTATTAAACGAGGGATTCAAGTAAGTTGCATCTAATACTACATGTTAGGTGACTGACGTGTTATTCGTTTAACTAAATATTATGGACTGGCACTACTTGGCAATTATTAAACCATAGTATTTTTTATTGCACTTAAGCTGCAGGCGTCATAGATTGCCAGAAAATTTTCATGAAAACAGCCAGGAAAGGCTTGGAAAAAGATCAGGAAACTTTAAATTGGCCACATAGGTATGCTGTCTTGTTACATGTCAAAGTTTCCAGAAAGTCTCTGTGTTAAATATATTTTTAAAACGTTTCACTTCATAAAAATTGAAGGAAATTGGTTCTATTTATTGAAAAAAAAAGAAAGTCAAGCAGACTGACAAGGCATTTCTTACTCAATGTTTATTTTTTGCGTTAACTAAACGTCCTGAACCTCGATAGCCTAGAAAAAATTTTCATCTTTCAAAGCACCTTAAATAATTTACTGTGATAGAATTCATTCGAACTATACTATCAGTTCTGTTTCCTAGGAGGTGCATATCTGTCGTGCCATGACACAAAGTGCTCGTGTGGTATTTCGGGTGCTGATGTGGTATACCTAACTTGGAAACCTGTTAGCATGCCCAAGAGGCCTCATTACCTGCAAGAAATTAAGGTACCATATCAATACAATCAACCCATCTGCCATCTGTTGAAGTTATGGCCAATGACCCATTCATTTAAAAGTATGAGAAATACATTTCAATGTGTACTAAGCAAAATAAATTACAATCTTAGGCATGATACTGGGAATATTCCAGTCACGTCTTCTGAAAACATCCCTCTGCACGGGCATACTTAACTACCAGCCAAAAAAACTGTACAGACAGCCCAACTGGGTAACGTTTCCGCAATAAATATAGGGACCATTTGGGATAAGTACATTAATGCATCATATATGAACTTGTCATAAAAGGGAACATACTGTTGCTGACACGAGCAGCAGTTGTGACTGTTTAATTGTTCACCATACCATGCAATAGAACATTGCATAAAGGTACTGATTTGTAATGACAAGCAGCCATTAGTCATAGTTAAACCGCATTAAGTATTGACTTAGATGGTTTGAGTAAATATATTCAGCTGCTTAATGAACATACAAAGCATACACATCTGTTATTTTTGCCTCATATTGCTCCATGTACTTATTTGCAGCATACACCTGCAGCACCTTTGGGACTAATGACACAAAGGTCAAGGCCAGCCTGGCGACCATGCTTGCCAAGGAGTAGTGTAAATATTTAATCTGTTTCCATAATAGCATAAGACAAGAATTTAAGGAATTCATGTATTATATCGAGCAATAAAAACGGTTAATGCATTGCCGGTGCATTTGTTTTATTTTTTGCACTGCATGATTCAGCACTATATAAATTCTTTCTGTTTATGCAACATATATGAAAGTACAGCTGGTTCAGGAGCTTTATTAATCTACTAACGGTAATGCATAAGTGCAGATGGAAAGGAACAGGTGCACATGCATAATATCTGCATTCCATGCATTGCATATCTATAAAATGAAATGAAATACATTCAAAACGTTTTGCTACCGCATGTAATGAAAAATGTAAACTAACTTGTAGATAGCCGCTATGGAGTTATGGCCTTATACACTCTTTGTAGACTTGTCTATAAAATGTCTGTGTCTATAGAGTGTCTATAAATTAATGAAAATGCATGTTTGTTGGCAAGTGTATGCAGAATGTCATAGAAAAAAGTGTATTGGATTATAAAGTTCTGTTTTTGTAGACTGAAGTCTATAGAATGTCTATAGTATATATACATTTGTCTGTAGACATTCCATAGACTTCAGTCTACAAAAGTAGAACTGTAAGCCTATACACTTGCCCATAGACATTATGCAGACAACTGTCTACAAACATGAATTTTAATTAATCCATAGACACTCTACACTCAGACTTTTTATAGACTAGTCCATAAAAAGTGTATGGCCATAAGTCTATAGACGGTCTATAGACAGTCTATAGACTTAGACTTCTTATAGACTAGTCTATAAAAAGTGTATGGCCATAAGTCTATCGAAAGTCTATAGACAATCTATAGACTCAGACTTTTTATAGACTAGTCTATAAAAAGTGTATGGCCATAAGTCTAGACAGTCTATAGACAGTGTATAGACAGTCTATAGACTCAGACGTTTTATAGACTAGTCTATAAAAAGTGTGCGGCCATAAGTCTATAGACTGTCTATAGACCAGTCTAAAAAATGTCTATAGACAGTCTATACACTTCATAGACAAATGTCTATGGACTGTCTATGGACTTTCTATAAAAATTTTTGTAAGGGCACAGTTTCGAAATAACTGAGATGTGGTTCAAGGCAGCTCATGAACACGTTCATCTGGGTGAAACCACAGGAGGCCACGCAGCTAAACTCGAGAGCATATATAGCGAAGTTATATGCTTCGTACAAAGTTGGAAACCGATCAGTGAAAGATCACACCTGCGGTAGTTTTATTTCGATATTCCATCCCCCTCGTTACATCAGAAAGGTACAATCAGTGCAAGTATAAATGCTGAGCCGCAACATGACAAAACTCCCCAACAACATTTTCCTAGCATTTCGATGCACAGAGCATGTGATTGTGAAAATTAAACGTAGGGTTCGATCAAGCTTCTCATCGCCTTGATTAAATGACTACGACGGCAAACGCCTGGCGCTTCGGGGAAATTCCCGAAGAGCATTTTGCACGAATATAGAAATTTAGACATAACGGCTTAGTAGAACAAGGTTTCTTGCTAAATTTTTTCCTGCGTTCTCGGCCGCTGGGAAATTAAGATACGGGTATCGTTTTTTTTTTTCGTTTGCACGGTGCACAAAGGTGTGCTGCAAACGGGCATGACGAAGTCTTCAAATATAAGACCGTCACGCGAGCCTTAAGTCAACAGCTCATTTTTCGCGAGCCCGAAAAGTAAATTTAGCGAACACGTCCGCAGCACCGTGTTAATTACAGACACCAGGCAACACGATAACCTCGCACTAACTAATGCACGAACATGTACGGCCGCTTTAACATCTCCGACACAACATGGCGGTGGCGCGAGGCGCGCCTGCTCAAAGAGTGTAACCACCCTGTACGGTGGTAGATGGTGCTGACTTCCGGGCGCCCTAGTCCTTCTGGACAAGCTGCGTCATCTAGCGGCGCCATCGTGAAGCCCGCGCGTGGCACGCGTCTGAATATATACGATGTAGCTTCGATTCCGCCCAGCACCAGATACATATTAAAGAATTTTCGTTTTCATTCCAGAGGTCAGGGAAAATGGTGAGAAACAGGCATAGATAGGTACTAGAAAATGCGTGAAGAATGTTAATGTCGTTAAAAAAGCCTCGTCTGCGCACTTGCTTGGCAGTATAGCGTTCCAACTTTCGTACACCAAGCCTTTAAATAACTCGGATTTGTTAGGCAAACAAAACCAAGTGCCACTAATTTTTTGTGTGATGACATTCAATTTACCTAACTAGGATTACTTATCTAATTCATAAGTTACAAGGGTCGCAATGTGGGCTTGTTGGTAACGCATCTTCAATAGGTGTACGGTAGCGCGATTAAGACAAAGGACAAAAGAGACACAGGGACACACATACACGTGAGGGACACATAGGGAAACACACATAGCGCTGTGTGTCCCCCTGTGCGCTACCGTAGAACTATTCATACATTACAGTTCCAATTGCCGAGATAATTCAATAAGTTGTAGTCAATTATAACAAACATGAAGATGAGACAATTTCAGCAAGATGTCAATTGCGCGCTTAATTTTAACGGCTGAAAAAGGAAACCCGTCACAATAACGAAGGCCGGAAGCTGAGAAGATCGGAAGCAAGAAGCAGTTATGCGTGTTGATGGATGCACTGCCTGCTGTGGTGACGTTTCTCCATTGCATATATCCGGTAAACTTACACAATGCTTACCACCCAACTCTGGGGTGTAAGTGAGTTCGCCAGACTTCTGGGTGTCGGGGCTCCCAATACACGTATTGTTAAATCCGAGTCCACGCCCCTGTATATTATCATCCGAGTAAAACAATTTAAATTTGGTAATTACAAAGGGAGAGCGTTGACGATGACGGAAGAGAGTGCAACCAGACTGCGTTACATTTTCGTCGTCTTCGGAGTGGTAACCGTACTCTTTCCCGCCATCTTCACAATACACAATCATCTTTGACCGAATCTATATCCCTAATCTTGCTCGCAAAATTTTGCACACAGAAAGACAGAGAAAAAAAAAACCGCGAAGGCAGGGATATTAACAACACTCTACAAACAAATAGAGTTTTGGGCACTCTCTTTGAGGGAGTATCTGCTTGTCCCATATTTCACTCCCTTTTCGAGAGTAGATCGACCCTCTTTGAGAGAGAGGACAACTCCTCCTTACAGAGTTTTGTTGCAACAGAACTGCTTGTTGGCCTAGTTGGTGCTTGCTAAATAAATGAACGAGCCAGGGAACGCGAACTAAATCTAATGAGAGATGGCATGGCACATTTGCCAGCGCACTGCAAGGCCTGCATGTGCAAACCACGTTTTTCTGAGATTAGGATTCTTGGCAGAAGTAGAAATCAAACAGCACGTGAGCTAATGGAAGATTACTATATAAAAAAGCAAAGTTCAAATTTCATTAGTGAATCATATATCATGCTCTACAAATCGGAAACAAGATTGTTTGACCGCTGGTTAGCGTGGATTTGTAAACAGCCTGCGCATGCGTGTATGTGTATATATATTCACGAATCACAGCCCAAATTAAACCAGTTGGAAGTGCCACCCGTGTTATCTTTATGTGTCTTCATTTTGTGTGTTGTGGCAAAAAACGTGCCTTTTAGAGTTTTGTTACTCCACCGCAAGGGAGTGCTAGTACTCTTCCGCATAGTGCTAATACTCTCCCCACAGGGGTAATAGTACTCCCCCTGACCGAGTGCTTCTACTCCTCCAAACCGAGTACTTCTCCTCCAAGCCGAGGGCTTCTACTCTTCCAAACAGTGCTTGTACTCCTTTAGAACAGAGTGCTAGTACTCTTCCCAATAGTGTGAAAGCATGATTTAGATCCATGGTCACGTTAGAAAGGATTCCAATACTTACATGTGGGGAATATTTGGTTCCTTCATACGCAGCTCTTGCACTTATGCTTGGTGAATGGGATAAAATCTTTAGTCGCCGAGTTACTCAAATAAAACATTCTCTCTATTGAAAGGTCAAACCTTTATTGATCAGTCACAAGACAAACTGAATAATAATTTGAGAAACATACTGACAAACACATAAGATGAGAGTAAAATGATGCCCATGAACTTTAGAACACATCTTGTAATAAAACATAAGTATATTGTCTAAAGTTTCATCAGTATTACAGTGCAGAAATATCCCTTAATTTCATTGGCTCCTTCTTTTCAAAATTAAAGTATACAATGGAAGGAAAACATAGAACAAACCTGTGCAAACACACGAAGTATTGACACTACGATCGAAGAGAAATATGCGCCACATTACTGGCCAGTAAACACACTTCTGGCACAAAACGCATGAACTTACATGGCAGAGGTTACCAGATGAGCTGCTAAGCATGGAGCTGGTAATATAGATAAATTGTGCAACAAACTTTTTTTGTCTGCCACATTCTAAGACAGTAGCTCATTTGATAACGTCTTGTACATCGTACGGATGTTCCTGACTGAGAGTACAGTGCATTTAGAAATGTGTTGTATATTCTCATGTGAGGCCATGGGTCTAGCTAGCCTTGCTTATATTTCACATAAAGTTATTCATGTATGAGCTGCAACCCATCGTTTCTAAATGTGGCTTGCCGTGGTTCTGCAGCAATATCCTGCCCGGTCTGAAAGCGGTACAGAGGCGTATCATATTTATTATTCGGTTGGCGTCCTTGCGAAAGTAGTTTCCTGGTGCTGTCGGGATTGATCCACTACACTTTCTCACAAATAAATGAAATTAAATTTGCAATATTATCTAATGTGTAGCAAATGAGTATAAAACTGCAAGGAGCATCGGCATTACAATCTTGCGCATCAAATTTCTAGTCATATATGGTAGCTTTTCATTCCCATTACGGTAAGAATGCTATACTTCTGAGGAGCAGCTTACATGATCAATTGCTGTGACTCGTTAAATATGCAATCTAGCTAAATCATAGCGCGGCTTCAGATGTGAACCAAAAATCAGATGTGATGAATGTGATGCATCAAAGGTGACATAAGCATTAGCAAAGGCCGGGATGTGCACAATAAAGACAAAGAAGAAAACATAAATTGAGAATGGCACCATCCTGTTTCATATATCTATTCCATGCACGCGGATTTTGCATGCGACTATGCGTATACTCTCACAATGAACCAACTACCTGAAACCAAAGCGTTTTTCCTACTGAAGTGGTTAAGATGCGTTAAAGAAAGGAAAATTATCGCACTTCACAGAATCTTCATCCTAAAACAAGTACATGTGTGTCTGGGAAGATTAATACATCGCCTCACTGTGCACTCTATCATAAGTCCACCAATTTACGATGTGCAAAAACGATTAATTTTGTTTTGCCTTATAACATGTCTACAGAAGCCATGAAACAAAGAGGCTTTTGCTTAAAACTATATGTTCACATCTGCCAATTGATGAAGAAGTGTTCTACTCGGATGCTCTCAGTTGTTTGCATAGCAAGCATCTATACGTCCACTAGCATACTTGGTTGGCAAGTAGAACGAGTCACCCTAATTAACATATCAAATACCTGCCAGAATCTATCATGTGACCATTTCACAGAAGGAGAAACCAGTTTTATATTTTTAAAATAATTTTCAATTCTAGGTGGCTCTCCGGCTTCTAAGACGTAAGGTGTGCAAAGGCCTTAATTGCTCCTTGCTTTCGCTTCGGGACAGGAGCGGTTCTAATGAACTGGTTTTGTGAGCATTCACGTAAACGATAATGACTTCTTAAAGATGGGATTCTCTTCCCCCAATGCTTACCCTACTTCTAAATTAGCCATACTTCTAAAATTAGGTGTAAAAATAGATAAAAGGGATGACATGAAAATCTGTCTGCTTCATGTCAGCATTTAAAACACAGAATCACAATGGTCTTTATTTGCACCCTTCCATTCACGTGCTGTTAAATGTACGTTGTTAAAGCTGTTAAATGTATATAAGCACCTAACCAAGCATGAGTTGTTGCTTTTTATAGCGAACACAGGCACTGTTCTCATTGCAAGTATGTATCATGTCATTAAGCAAATATGCAATATCACTGTATCGCTATTTTTTATCCCATGGATATATCTGTTCACAGGCAAGACAAAAAGCGGTCACTTCTCACAAAACTAATGAGCTTTTTTAAACACATTTCTAACTTTTTAATAACATTGCTCCTATGTGTGTGTCTCCAGAGAGCATAGTTAATTTTGACTTTCCCATCAGAGACATTACATAAGTATACCATGTTAAGATAATGTGATAATTTTCATTATGGTGTGACATACTGTCTTTTGATTTTGTAGACATTTAGTCAAATGGTACACCCAATAAACCCACTTTCTAGTTTTCTTGTCCAAATTGCATGGCAGTGTATTTTGATTCTTTGGCGTTCCTTCCTCTGCATTACGTGAAGTCGAGCTGGGCTGGCTGCTTGACATCCTTGTGTCCTTACAGCTGCCTTCTTGCGTTATATAAAGCGGGTGCCTGAAAGATATTGTGTACAGAAGCCAACACGAGGACATGGTGCAAAACAACATCAATACAGTCAAGGTCATCGCAATAAAACAAAATCTGAGCTCTTAGTCTTCCCACTGAAATGCATGCGAAGCATCTAAATGACTGCAACAGTCAACTGCTAAACCAACTTCAATTTTTAGATAAAAAAAAAATAAATAACCGAAAGTTCATGCTCGTTCAGCACCAATGCTAAAATACTTCTGCTAATAGCTAGAATATTGGTCATTGTCAGATATCATAAGTCTGTCATTAGTCTGGTGTGTCGCGGACACCACTTGTGGCACATCCTACGAAGGTGCCCAGTATGCCCCCCGCACCATCTGTGGTTGTGCCACTACTCAAGCCATAATTTGAGGATCATATCTGCAAACATGATGCTCAGTAGGGATGAAAATATGGTCCTCAAATTCAATGGATATGACTGGATGTGCCTATAAGAAAGGGCAACAAGGCTTGTTATGGCAAGCTTACCCACATTTCTATAATAGCAAGGAAATTCACTGCAGCCTGCATCTAAGCTTACTAAAAGCCATGAACTTATCTTCATTTATGAGGTGCGCAGTGGAGTTCATTTTTGACAAACTCGACTACTGCTGCAGTTTGATATCTAGCGTTCTACATTCTTGAAGCCATGTAAAAGTTGCAGTTGGACCACAGTTGTTTGTTTATTAGACCAGCTTCTTGTTTTGTGTACGACAGAGGACTGGTAACACGGAATTAAAGCAAAGTTTGGTTTGGATGCTTTATTTCTTCACTAAAATAATAAAGCGATAAACACATTTTGATCTGCCATACAGTAGCAAAGATGCACACATTATGCTTGTAACCGGTAGAGGAAGGGTGAGTTAGCTGTTCATATGACATAACTCTGAAACGCCAACTCATATTAGCAAATGCACAGGCATGTCCAAAACAATAAGCGTATGCAAAGCGCCCCTGCAATTGTAATTCCACACAACAGCCGTAATATTCGATGCGGATTCATAACTCACTGCTTGACAATTCAACGAGTTTGTAGACATAAGCACCCTTTCAGATTCGCGCCGTGCTCCAAAACCGCAACGGGAGACATAAAATCAGACATATAATCACACCATTTCGATACATGAGCAAAAACAGTTCCGACTTGGGGACTAAACTCCATGAGAGGGATTTAGTGCACGACGGCGACGAGCGACGGCAATCGAGCGACAAAGCGGGTCGTCGCATGAGTAGATCTCTCGGTTCTAGAAATCTAGAATTCGTTGCTCGTCTCCCGGGAGTGCTATGAGCGACCAGCCAATAGCGCGAAGCCGGAACTGGATGTACATCGCTAAAATATTACGGAGTGCCGCGCGGAACGAGCAAATGATTTAATTTTTATACGTGCAAGGATAAGAACCTACTGGAAGACTTTCGAAAATATTTTATGCTACTTTCTACAGTAAAATATAAACTTAAATTACTAAAGCAAGCGTCATGCTAGTTTCGATGCGTATTTGCCGCCCTCGTACCGGCAACACCGGGGAGACGTCGCTCAAAATCGTCGCTCGTTGTTATGGTTTGGGGTCGGGCAGGAAATAGATGGTAGCTGGCCCATGCCGTCGTCCAACTTATCTACGCTGAGGACGTTGTTGAAGGGAGACTTGTTCTCATTGAGAACGAGGAACATGGGATTTATTTACAGTATCTACATGAGAACGTTACCATTCATCAGTCTAACATGACTGAAAGAGGAATGCACCCTGAAGAGCCGACAACGGCTGCATAAATACACTCTGTCCTCCCTAGATCCCTAGGAGAGGGAAAACGACCGTTCGACCAAACGGAGCATCCAAAGTCATCGTAGCCAATCCGCGTTTGAGGGGGAGGGTTTACGCACTCACTTCCGCACAGGTTGCACTGAATACACCGAGATGATAGGGTTACTTACAGACAGGGGTCTTGGCCCAAGCAGGCGCCTCTTGATCCTAGAACTGACAACGTAGTCAGTGGCCGCCACGTCTGTCCATGACCGGTGACTTCTGGCACCCGTATGACCACAGCTGCAAAATATCTCTTTCCAGGAATTCCCTCGCTACAAGCAACCCGTGGAGGCGACGGCGAATCCACTAATAATACTTGGTCCGCCGACTGCGTTTAGTCATAGCGGCGCCGAGGGGGTGTTGATACCGCACATCGTCGTCCCTACAAAGGGAGTCGCCGCAGCAGGTAGGGAAGGGCTCCAAAGTCGCTTCTGGGAAGCACGCCAGCCCCGCAGCTGCAGCTGGCTGGGAAAATTTTGTAGGTCGGTACCCTTGCAGGCCGTTCGTAACAGCTCCTCCATGGCACGGAAATTCGGGACTGGCCAGTGCTGATAACCGCTGGGCAGGAAGAGAATGGCTTGTGGCAAGGGGGGGGGGGGGACGCCTTGGCTTGCTGCGAGCAGCTGTGAAATGAAGGCGCCGCCCCAAAACATCCAACAAGGACAGGCAACTGCAAAGCGAACCCCACAATACGGCTCTGCACCGAGATGACGCATCTTGGATTTCACTTCAGACCAGCTAGGCTTCAAAGAAAACATAAACGCAGAAACAACAAATGCTGCATTTCGCTACGCCAATTTTTCTGAAGGAATTTCGGGCTGACAAGTTGGGAAATCATGGAGGGAGTCCTGCTAAATGAGAGGGGATCTTCTTGGCTTAACAAAATTAACTATAGCAACACCAAAATTTAGGCGGGATCCCTAAAGCCAGAATTCAAATTAGCCTGCTCAAACCATCCGAATTGCTATGCAACTTTCCTTTTCTATATCTAACGGAGAAGTTGTACTCTTGGAGAGCGCGGCTCCATCGGAGCAAGCGACCCTTTCTGTGTGGCATTTGATTGAGCCACGTCAGAGGACCGTGGTCCGTCTCGAAGATGAACCTCGCTCTGTACAAGCAACACAACTTCTGGGCTGCCCAAACTAAACAAGCACATTCCTTCTCTGAAGCGCTGTAGGCTTCCTCTCTTACAGTTAGTTTACGGCTGGCATAGAGGAGAGGATGTTCCTCATTATCGTCGCCAACCTGACTAGTTACCACGCTCATACCTCTGTCGCTTGCGCCGCACTGAACTATCAATTCCTTTGCGTAGACTGGCGCGCGAAGCACAGCCCGAGAAACCAATAGCGTTTTCAAACATTGGAAAGCATTCTCTTCGCCCTTATCCCAGTGCACACTATTCGATGCTCTCTTTCGGAGGACGTCCGTTAAAGGACTTGCCATTGGTGAGTACTTCGGAATGTACCGCTGATAGTACCCCACAAGTCCCATAGAGAGAGAGAGAGAGAGAGAGAGAGAGAGAGAGAAACAACTTTATTTAGTCACCTGCAGAACGGCACCATGACTAAATGGCGCCGTGACGGGGGCCCTGACATCTTCTCAGCGGATGGTATGTACTCAACTCCAGCGCGTGTTACTCCCGTGGTCGGTCGCCCTGAGGAGCAACGTTCCATTGGTTTCGCTTGGCCTTTGCCTTTCAAGAGCCGCCGAGACCTGCTGGACGGCCCAGGTTTGGATTTCGTGGTCATAGCATTCCGCCGCAGCCTCGAGTCATGGCGGAATCATTGTACTTCTCGAAGCTTCGTCGGGATACTTGGTGCAATCCCATAGGATGTGCGTGAGGGTGGCTCTCTCCCGCTGGCACACGCGGCGCACATCACTGACATATACTTTCGGGTACAGATGCTTAATTAACACTGAGGTGGGTAAGGAAACAGTTTGTAATAGTCCCAACAGGTTACGTGGATTAGGTGGATTAGTTTACAACCTGCCAAGCACCGTACGACTTTCCATCTATGGGGACGACATCTGCATTTGGGCATCAGGTGTGACACGACTTCAGCTTCGTGCTCGGCTTCAGAAGGCAGCCACACTGACATCTTGCTACCTTCGTGAACAAGGACTTGAAATTTCATGCGGAAAGTGCGCAATGGCGGCATTCACGTGGAAGCCAATGTCTAGTTACGGTGTATCTATTAACGGACAACTTATACCTTACAGCAGAAGTCACAGATTCTTGGGAGACGTAATTGACCGAGACCTGTCTTGGACGCCGCACGTCAATTACGTGAAAAAGAGACTGACTCCTATCTGTCACCTGTTCAGGGTCCTTGGAGGAAAACGTTGGGGAATATCTATACACGCTATGATACAGCTGTACTATCGGCCAAAAAATAAATGGACCACGGCTTAGGTGGCCGGAGCGGCTGCGGGCCCACAGCGGGGCGCTGCTGTCTCGCTCCGCGTAAAGTCCCTCAATCATTTAAAAGTACCGCCAGGCTTTGATCCAGCCGACAACGCCTGCGATAGGCTGATCGGTGACATGTGACTTTGCTCCGCCCCTTTGCCGCCATGAAAGTTCCTGCGCGCCGGGCGAAGAGCGCGCGTTTCGCCTGTTGTGCTTTGCACATCGCTGCGATAATTTCGTTCCGGGAGGTCCGAAATGCCTTGTTGCTGTGCGGTTGGGTGCCGAAATCAGACGAAGGACGGCAAGAAGTTATTTTGCATCGCGCGCGGCAACCAGAACCTAACCAGACGAAAAGTATGGTTACACAGAATTGCACGGACGGACTTTGAACCGTCGGTAACAGCACGACTACGCGAGGCAAGTAACATACAACGATACAAAGGTGCCATAGAAAGTACACACGTGCGTGTGTCGAGCGGTGATAGTATTTCACTCGCGTGCATGAATGTTGAGGGCCGAAGTTTGTGGAGATTATTTATTTTAGTTCGCTGTGAGCCCGCTGAATAGATCGGCATGACCCAGGATGCGAAGCACCGAAATGCCTTGTTGCTGTGCGGATGGGTGCCGAGATCAGACGGAGGACGACAAGAACTTATTTTGCATCCCGCGCAGCAAACAAAACCTAACCAGAAGGTAATTCTGGTTGCATAGAAATGGACGGAAAGACTGAACCGTCGGTAACTGCACGACTACGCGAGGAAAGTAACGTAGAGCGATACGAAGGTGCGAGAGAAAGTATACACCTGTGTGTGCAGAGCTGCAGTATTATTTCATTCGCGCGCATGAATGTTGACGGCCGAAGTTTGTGGAGATTACTGATTTTAGTGCATTACGAGCCCGTTGACTAAGCAAGTGCAGTATGACCTAGCATGCAAGTAAATAGTGGGGCAGAAGCGCATTAACTCGCTGACAAATATCCGCATTGCGTTACGTGCGATAAAAAATAAACTTCAGCAGCGAATTCTACTTTTACACTTTCCTGTGTTTGTGCGCGCGTTGTTAACTGCGCTTTAGAACATGTCCAAAATGTAATTTCCAATATCCTAATCGTATTTTGTGCATTGCATATGTGAATAAATATATTGCTAAGTGCCTGCATTACTCTGTTCTTTAAAACGAATACTGCATAGCCACAGCTACTGGCCGTCAATAAAGCGTAATACAGTATATCAAAGTACATTACATACAGCTGCGAGCTCGTTCCTTCCAAGTTTCCCTTACACTCGAAGATGTTTCAGTAATCGGCAATGCCATTTTACTGATGAAAAACACCCAACTGCAAATGAACATAAGAAAAACGCCACAAGCGATACGCGGATTGCCAGCAAAACACAGTGCAGTAATAGCTGGGTCAATCCGCGTGCGTTTCGTATAAGGACTGTCTAATTCTTACTGGGATTTAGCGGTGCACGGAGGCGAAAAGGGATGAACACAACAATGCGCGTCATGATTCGAGTTTACGCGGCGACGTCGCACGGTTCACGAGAACAGTCAACCACATTCCCACACGCGCACACACTACGCTCGATGTTGGTGTGCCGCGAGATCAGATCGCGCTGGCAGGCCGAACACGATCGAGGAGACACGCTGACACGATCCATACCACCTCTTCATCATATCACGACAGTTGCACTGGCTCGTAGCATTGAACCACAAGACACAGCAGTCGTCGTGTAATCGTTACACGACAGACACACTCAGCGACAAGAAGACTGTTGGCGCAATCGTTTCCACAAACACACAGGATGTTGTTTAGTTGCCGTGAGGGTCGCGCGCTTTGAGAATCGCACCTTTGAGCGACGTTATGTCGAAAGTTTTCCGGTCCAAGCGACTGTCAGCCTTAATTTTTACACGACTTCTTCGTTCAATGCAACCGCTATGTGTACGCAGCACACTTACATGCAAAAGATTACACAGAGCATACGGGATTAAGCGTAAGCAATCACCGAGGCTCGCGCGGCGATTGAGCGCAAACGAACGAAATGTAAACACGCGGAATCGAGGCGATCAAGCTGTCATTACGCTGTCTTGAGCTATTTTCTTGGAGCACTTATTTGAAATTAAAGGACTAAATTTAGCAGTTCGGGTCCTTCTTTCGTTTTTCGCCGCAGTCAGGCACCAGAAGGTTCTATTTCCGCGCGTTTGCAGATATTTTTTCACCTCATGAATGCCGCGGCGCCGCGGTTTAGCGTGAGCGCCGTCTGCTACAGGAACTTCCTAGGTGGCGCGCGCGGCAGATGGCGCTACCTTGGAAATTATAGAGGGACCTTAGCTCCGCACGCTGACGGCGAGAGTGCCCCGGGTGACGCCAGACTTCGCCCTCACTCTCGCGGGGTGCCTTGTCACGCTTGATAAATTTCTACTGCACCGTTCGGTTGCTCTACTGCTGGCAGTCACGACGAAGGAAACCGTGCATCGCCGGTAGTCCAGCACATGGCGCTGTCGCACAGGGGCGGACGGCAGCCGGACAACAAACCGTGGCACCAAGAAGGAACGGAGAAACGTCCTGATTGTTGTTTTGTTTATATTCACCGTATATTTTATATTAGTGCATGTCGCCGGCGTCCACCGCTGCTCAATTTTAGGCAACATTGCGCAAGTAGCCGCAATGGCGGCTACCGTGACGCGCGCTTTTTCACGTCATCGCGATAACTTAGAGAGTTGGAAGCGCTGCGTGGACGCCCGAAGCTATAGCGGCGGCGCTCTCGATGCCAAAGCGAGTAAGCCAAGTCATCGCGGTCGACGGCAACTTTTCATCGCACTGAGGACCCCTTCAACGCACGGAATGTTTCCATGAATAAACTTTCCTGACTGACTATAGTTATTCCTATTCGTCTTCCTAATTATCTCTTCCTGGCCGTGCCTTTGTAAAGTTTCATTACGACCTACGCATTGTAGTATCTAATTAAAGCAGTTTTCAGAGGCGTCGCTGATGTTAATATTACACGTACTACTGGAGACAATGACGGAAAAGTGATCTCAACAAAGCCGTGCCCGCAGTAAACCTTGCCGCCTGCGACGATCGCGCCGACGTGAAAGAACGCGCGTCACCGTAACCGCCGTTGCGATTACTTGCGTGACGTTGCCTGAAATCGAGCAGTGGTGGACGTCGGTGACGTGCACTAATATAAAAGATACGGTGAATATAAACAAAACAACAATCAGGACGAATCTCCGTTCCTTCTCAGTGCCGCGGTTTGTTGTCCGGCTGCCGTCCGCCCCTGTGCGACAGCGCCATGTGCTGGACTACCGGCGATGCACGGTTTTCTTCGTTGCGACTGCCAGCAGTAGAACAACCGAACGGCGCACTAGAAATTTATCAAGCGTGACAAGGCACCGCGTGAGAGTGAGGGCGAAGTCTGGCGTCACCCGGGGCACTCTCGCCATCAGCGCGCGGAGTGAGATAGCAGCGCCCCGGTGTGTCCCAGCAGCCGCTCCGGCCACCTAAGCCGTGGTCCGTTTACTTTTTTTGGCTGATAGTACATGGCGTTGTTCGTCGGATTCCTGCGATACAGCCTGCCTGCAATATCCAACACCTGCAAGACTAACCTGCGTACGATTCAGAGTATTCAAGCCCAAGCCCTTAAGATATGTCTTGGCTTACCACGCAGTGCATCAGCGGCTGAAACCAATGCCCTTGCGCAGGATTACCCAATCACGACGCACATTACCGTTGAGACAATGCGTATGCATCTCAGGCATTATGCTAGGACCCTTTCCCACCACTTGGCGAGCCTCACTGTTGCAAGGCCCTGCTCGACATTTAGCGGTATCGTCAGTGCACATCGTGCGTCGTTTACTTCAGGGTACGCACCTGCGGCGAAGCCAGCGTTTCCTGCGTGGTGTTTGAGCCGTCCACAAGTACATATAATGATTCCGGGACTACAGAAGAAGACAGATCTACCGGCCCCTGCTCTAAAACAGCTGAGCTTACTTCTTCTGCATGAAAAGTACAGCAACCCCGTGCACATCTATAGAGATGGATCGACTACGTCGTGCAGTTCTTCTGGTGTGGTGGTTATACCAACGCGAGGAATGACACTGCGGTTCAAGACATCGCATGTCACGACTTCAACGGCGGCAGAACTAACGGCCCTGCGTCGAGCACTGGAATTCATTGATTCTGAAAGACCTAGAAAATGGGCTGTGTTCTGCGATCCAAAACCGGCATTACAGTGCACGCAGTCAGTTCTCCGACACGGATGTCATGACCAGTTGACATACGAAGTCGTGAAAGTTTACCATGATGTCCAACAAAAAGGTCACGAGGTCCTTTTTCAATGGGTACCTTGTCACTGTGGCATCCGTGGCAATGATTCTGCCGATAACGCTGCCCGCACAGCCCATCAAGAAGAGCACGGCGTTCCAATTCCGCTTTCGAGGACTGACGCTGCAAGGCAGCTTAGACACGCGGCACGCAGTCTCACAGTGACCGAGTGGAACTCGCCAAACTTACGACTTACGCGACTGCATCGACTAAACCCCTCCCTGCAACTCCGACCTCCACTCGGACTTCCTCGACGTGAAGCTGCGCTTCTCTGCGGACTTTGGTTAGGAGTTGCCTTTTCAAAAGCATACACTCTAAAAATTTTAACACCCTTAAGGGTGTAAATGACTTGTCCCATAGGTGACACCCTTTTTGGGTGTATTGCTACACCCCAAGCAACGGGATGCAAATTAACACCCCACAAAAGAAGGGCTGTTAATATGACGTCACCTCGCCTATGGGTGTAAAACCAAACAACACCCTTTCTATATAAGGTATAACAGAGACACCACCCTTTCAATATGGGTGTAGCATGGACAAAACCCTTCCAAAAGGGTGTTATCCCTGCAAGTATTTTGGCGTTTACTACAGCCATGTAGGTAATGGGCAGACTAGCTGTTGTGAATGCTGCCTAGCCTTAGCTATGGTAACAACCTTGTTCAGTATAAGCCAGAATCTGTGAGGCGTCCTCATATTGCGCTTCTGGTCCGTCATGTGGTAGCATAACGTGCGACCCTTTCAGGCAAACAATTTCAGGTTTCGCCATTGCAGCAAGGCACACAGGCCATGCTTTTCGTAATCTTCCTCTGGAGTGATAGTACGCTGCCGGCAGGATGCAGAGCGCAATAACAATGCGCGCTGCACTAAGAACACAGGATCTCCCGCACCTTGGTGCACCAGTACTTATAACCCAGTGGAAACAGCACACAGCCAAAAGCATGGTTACATGCATTTCAGAAATAATTAAAAACCTCTACTTTTCTTGGCCAAAACTTTTCGCAACACCAGCTCGACCAGGAGGGAAACACACCACAGCTCGTTGTTGTAGCTCATATTGAATGCAATAGAGCGCAAGCAATTCATGGATTGGCGACGGTAACAAGTGCAGTACTACAGAAGCATACGTTTGCCTGTCAAGCAGTTTTTTGCCGTTTTAAGCACACATTTTATACCTCTATTCATCAAAGTTGTCATTTATCTCCACGGGATGCTTCTACTAGTACTTTCACACATATGACTTAAAGGTAGCACTGAAAGCCAAAGAACAAAGTGCTTCCACGCCGAATAATGTTTCAGCATTAACGAACAAAACAGCATGTGTAGCTGTGCATGCTGTTCAATATATAAGCATGCACTATTTCCTGAAATATATGTATGCTCCATTTACTGCCAGTGACCTGCTTATACCCAATAATTTAGTTTATTTTTCACCATGTGCTTGCATTGAATATTCCACAGGCATTGTAAGTTAAGCTACCAGAATAACAATCAGCTAGTCTAAGGTTACCTAATTGAACAAAATCATTGTAAAATTTGTGAGGAAATGTCAGAAGAAAAGTATTTATTTCAATAAAGAGAAATGGTTACATAATAATGTTTGCACATTCTAAATGTAAAAAGGAAAATAAGGAGTAAAACCATACCAGTACAAAGACAGAAGCACCGAATAATGGCACAGGCTTGCTCAATTAAATTTTAAGCAGAAGTTTTTTTAAATAACCTGACTACGAACTATTACATGTTTTCATTCAAAAAGCACTGCATCTTATTACAAAGCACAGAAATAACCGGTCACATAAGTCAGAACAAGTCTGAGTGTGTATTTAACAAAAGGATAGAAAGTTGGGCGAGTTGGTACAGTAACATGATCTTGGATTGTAGCGCAAAGTGACAGGAACAGAGACTAGAAGCAGACGGGATGAGCGCTAACTCTCAACTAAATTTTTAATGAAACGAAAACATATATATATATATATATATATATATATATATATATATATATATAGGTGACTGCAAAAAACCGCAGCACATCTAAATGAATATTGAATACATAGTAGTAACATGAAGACGACTAACAAAAGCCATCAGCCGTCAACTGCGTGGCAAATCTGAGTGCAAGCTATTCTCTTATAAAGTATACCTGTAGGCATTGCGACCAATGTGCTCCCAAGATGTATCATTGCAGAGTTGTAAGGACATGACAATCCTAGGATGATTATGTTCTTGAGGCTTTTTTCCCCACTTTCCATCTTTTGAAACGTGTATACTTCACTCATGAAAACAAAAATGCTACAACTGGCGTGTGATAAGCTATGCGTCTTATTTCCTAGCAGCTCATTGAAACGAGCCACGATGACAAATTCAAATGCCGTTACCTCATCAGACACTCAAATTTCTTAAACACAAACAAAACCAGATAGGCATTAGAGTGAGCAACACTTAAATACATTACACTGGTTTAAAGTTATTGTACCACTTTGTGCCAGGTAAAAATGTTAGAAACATCAAAAATTTTAAGACTCTACGGCCAACCGTGAAAACTAAATAAAAAAAATCATTAAGCTTTCTTAAAACGGGTACAGGAGCTTTACAACTGGCCGTCTTGGTGATGGACACGCAGATAGATGAGCAGCCATTCCAATGAGACGAGAACGAGCCATTCCAATGAAGTCTGCGAGACACTGCAGAGTAGTTCTTGGTCCACATGAAGGAGGTTGCTTGCATACACATCTGGGCCGCCATACTGAATGCATGGTGTTACCGGAACCTTTTCCCCTGTATTGTGGTAAAAAAGCATGGTTAAGTTTATACGATATTTAATATGCAAAAAAAAAGAGGTGAGGCATGCAGACAGGTCACTAGAGTAGAGAAGTGAACATGAACATGAAAAACATGAAAAATTTCATTAAATTGTTTTATTAGATAAAATTTTTATACTATGTGTCATTCATTATGAGGGTTCATAACCGCAACATATTTAATATATAAGCAGGTAGAATTATCAGCTTGGTCAGTTTGCACAAGCTCGTTTGAGGCAAGAAATCGAGTTTCACAAACACAACCTCAACATTCTTGATTGAAAAAGGAACACCTCAGATGACATGCAGTCCTGTGAGCGGGAATTGCACAGTTCAAGAAAAACAAATTAAAACTCACAGACCGAAAGCGAATTAATTGATTGGTTTTAGTAGCACAAGGGCATTTTGGGCCAATGAGCGCCAAGTCTATACTGCAAAAGATAAACTTAGTGCATCTTTACAAAGCAAATGTATAAAGATGGCTAATGCCTCTCTGCACTACAGTTGCTTTGCTCTAGCGTGAAGTCATTTTAATGCATGCACACGTACATACACACGCTACACCCAAGTGTAACAGCTGCAGAATAAAAATTGGGCAGCAACAAAGTCGCAACCTTTAACCATTGATCCCAAGCTGTACTAGTGACTGGAAGTAGTACCAATATCGCCAATGACGAGTCGCACTCTTTCTGCCCGATGTTACGCTGCTGTTATTGTCAGATGAATTACAGTCGGCATTGAGGGAAAGCTGCCCGCAAGAGCAGCTCCTATTTTTGTGTTATTTCTAACCAGAGACCAATGAAGTAATATATTTTTAGAATGAGAATGACACCGAAAAATTGAGTACGTAAAAAATTTGGTACATTCTTCCGGAATTAACTTGGGGGTTAACGGCTAAAGAGGCAATCCAGAAACTAGAACAAGTTTTGACATGTTTGCTACCAGTGAATGCTAGAAAATATGTTTGCATTCTGTAGTTTTGTCCAACAATGCAAAAGGGATTCTTAATAACTGAGGAAATAAATGGAAAAGTATCATGGAGTATATTTCGTTAATGTAATGCAGAATCACCCAACTTCTGTTACTATATAATCTCCACTTGATTAACGCGCACTTTCTGAACTAGTTCAGGAGGTGCTGATTTCACTACTCATTCCACCAGTTCAACGTGGCAGCAACTGCATATTGCGATTTGTTTTACTTAGTGCAGGCTTTGTACAGGGCGAGTTCACAGCATTCCCTGCACTTGGCCGAAAGGTAGTGCATGTTTACGCAGCAGGTGTGGTGCCGCTTCTGCACGAGCGAGGTGCAGAAATAAGAGTTTCATACAATAATTACTAGAGGGAACTCTGACGTTAGTGTCCACAGGATATCAAACAAGAACGGCTGTACCAGCATGGAAATTATGGGAAGTACATGGATTTGCCTAAACTTCATCTGTTTGGCTTCAAACGGCTTTGTGACTTTGTAAACTAGTCATTTTCAACAATATACTGTGTAATGAATAAATAAACATTAAAATCGTCCGACGACAGGATTCAAACACAGGAACTCTAGAACAGAAGTCTGATATTGAAACCATTAAGCCACGGAGGCATGTAACGACAAGCGAGTGCAACGCCCTGATGAATTTATCGCGGGCATACCAGTGCCTTGAGGCGCTTGGCGCCTTTCGATTTGGCCACCTGGACAAGCTCAATCGTTGTAATTAATAGCAATTGTGCGTGTTGGCGCCGTCTTCTGCACTTCGAAGAGTATAGACTGCGCTGAAATGTACGACAATAAGATTTATACAGCGTATAATATACGAAGCCACAAGAACGTCTGAATTCACAAGCACGAATATCAGACAAATCCATGTGCTTCCCATCATTCCCATGGTGGTACGACTCCAGCAACAGAGTTCCCTTCAAGTAATTACTGTAAGAAACTATGGCAGAAAGAGGAGTAATAAACTAAGTTTTGCTGTCCGATAAATCTTACTGGTCATTAATTCCAAGTTTCAGTGCAGTCACATGTCTAGTAGGCAATTGTGGTATTTTTCATAAACATTGCAAAGCCAACTGTGATGAATGCTCACTATGGTAAATTGTTTATGATCGAGTAGCATAGACTACTGAAGCAATCTCTAGAAGGCAAGTTAAGTAATTTTCTTATTAGCAGCCTTTACACAGCATTCGAGCATATGACACATGCACCTCAGATATGCAGATATTTCCTTGGCTCAGCAAGAAGCGATGCTTCATGTTCCACGAGGCTACTTCTATCAAAGCAGTATTGGTGCTCTCTAAAAACAATGCCAATGCAGATGATCCAAATATTTTTTAGGGGCAACAGTTATGCCTGAAATCATGCTAGATTAGTTTTTTTAAACACATGCTCAGACCATGTTAGAAGTGCTTCTTAAAATCCTCCTAATCATTAGACTAGTCATATATCTGTACACAAAAGCTACTAATTAGGTCCCATGCTATATCATCATCTTAACAAAAACTTCACTTAGTAATACACATGCTGTGATGAGATTTGAGACCACATTGAGATGCTGAACAAGGTAAATTCATTATTTTTAAAATGAAGCTCCTGTTCTTCCAAACGAGAAGAAAGGATACTGAGGGTCAAAATTTTTCTGAATCACAGCTGGAAGATGCCAGAGAAGGCACGTGGAAACTTATTTGTAATTTTCTATTTAAATGTACAAATGATAAAGGGAAATGAAAATGGTAAAAAAAAACAACCAGGCATGGGGGGAGAACGAACCTACAGCCTTTGCATTAGGCATGCGATGCACTAACCACTGTGCCACCGAGGCAGCATTCAACCGTCCACAATGGCCCCTCAGATTGTCGACGCTCGAACACGGCCGTAGTACCACAGTGGTTAGTATATCACATGCGTAATGTGAAGGTTATGGGTCCGTTCCCCACCCACAGGTGGATATCTTTTAATCCACTTTCACTTACCTAGAATTTATCATTTCTATACTTGATATAAAAAACTTAAAACATGTTCCTGTATGCTTTCCTTGGCTTCATTATCTGCTGGCTTCTTCCAGTTGTGTTACTACCAACACTTATACATATTCTAATCTGGTAAGTAAACAGTTTTGCATGATGCTGGAATGCAATATAAAACATTATTGCAGGGCCGTGTTATGTAGAATGCCTTACATTGCCCAGGCAAGGTGTATTAATGTCAATCTGAAAAAAAAACAATTCCCACTCTAAGCAGAAATGCTGTGTACTGCTGTGTGCAACAGGGTTTAACGAAAACAACTTGTTCAGAAATAAATCCACCAAACAACGAGGAAATATGAAAACTAGATGAAAATTTGTGCAGTTGCATGTTAAAAATTTAGCACAGAAACAGATGAAGACATAATGAAGGAAACGCGAAGATGGTTTATTTTGGACACACGAGGCAATATACTTGAAAGATGCATATGAGCTTACACGTGGAGAAATATTGTTTATGTAGCAGCTAAACTACGAACAGGCCTAGAGCACACTGATACAAGGTGTCGAGCATGTAAATCTTATTATGCCCTTAAGTCAAAGAAACATGGCTGTTTCTCATGATTCGCTACACATGGCTGGCTCACACAACTTGGCCACTTCTATATATGCCTTGTAATTACCAGGTGGTCTGTATGACATGTGCAAGCTTTAAATATGTACAAGTGTCACGTAGCTGTACAGCACCAAAGCAATGTCGTTTGCCATCGTTTTGAGGAAGTGAAACCATTTCTTGCATTTTTCCTAGTTAGGTAATTAGTTATTAACAATTATTTAACTGCTCAAATATTTTATTCAAAGCAAAAGTGTCAGTGCGAAAATTGTAGAGCATCCTGAAAAATTCCCAATCCAGCTTTCTACTGCTCAGTAGGTGCAACAAATTCTTTTTTTTTTTCAAGCTTCAAAGAAGCCGGTGAACACATGCAAGAAGTGCCGTGCAACTAACCGCTCGTGCACCTGAACACCATTTGGCGCCTCCTTTCATGCTTGAAAAAAAAAACTTTTTGAAAAGAATATTTTAGAAATTGATTAATTATTATTGACTATGTTTTTGGCAAAATGCATGAAATAGTGTGACTGCCACTTCCATTTTCGGCGACATGAATTGACTCAATTTGCATGTCCAAATCTAGCTATACATGGTGCGTGTTTTGAGCTGGTTCTGTAATTTACGCTAGTTTTGACTAATTGAAGCTTTGCACCCTAATAATGGAGTCAGCCTGAAAAGAAATTGGTACATGAACGGTCGCTCTCAGTACTCCATACTCCTCTAACTTAGTGCAAAGTGCTTGTGAGCCAAGAAGTTGGTAGTTCTAAGCAGTATTTCTCATTTTGACCTGGTGTTATAGCCCACTTACTATGATGCCATGCTGCTCAGTCACGCTGGTCCCAGCTTCAATCTAGGCCATGGCAGCTGAACTCCAATGAGGGTAAAATGCAATAACGCTTATGCACTTAGATTCAGGTGTATATTAAAGAAGCCAGGTTTCCAAGACATTACGTTTTGGAATGTAAAACCCATAATTTAATTTTAAAATCTAAAGGTGCTTTATTAGGAGCAGGGGCATCATTTTGAGCTTTTAATGCACTGCCATAGCACCAAGAAGCTCCAAGTAAATAAAAACAATTTCTTAGAAAATGTACATATCTTGCAAACATTTACAAACACTTCTCTGCATGCACCTCCGTTGCTGTTATATTTAGATCCGTATGCCAAGGCGGGTTATGATGTTAGAACATGTTTCAAACTTTTTTTTTCACCGCTTTAAAGTTGTTGGTTATTTTGCATCCCACTGTGTGTCGAACGCACATTTCAGTGCATCAATGTCTTCAGAAGGTGCATTCCTCTTTATTTATTTGTGCATGCAAAAAGGGTTCAGAAGAACTGCTTTCTGAAGGTCTGTAAAACAAGCAAAAAACAATTCTATGTAGGCTGCACAAAGAGAAAGGATTGGTTTGTAAATATGTTATTTAGTTCTTAAAGAAAGAGGCAGCTGTCAGTATTCTGTTCCAAAGTAAAAATTGCCCCTACCTGGCTCTGCTTCATTTTCCGATGTTGATGGTCCATTCAGGGGCACTCAACTGATAGGCTGCACTTTGGCGATGTCGGGTGTGCTGTCACCAGGCCCAAGGTCGATCGACATCCTCACCAAAAGTCGAGTCCAAACGCTATAATAGAAATATCTCATCATTTTGCTATCAGTTTTGTCAACTTGCGCGTTTCACACACGGCCGTCAGTGAAATATTTCGTCACTTGGATACTGAAAGAAATTCAAGCATTTTCTGGCAGCCAAGCTGATGATGACGATGTGTGGTGTTTTATGGCGCAAGGGCCAGGTTTGGCCAAAGAGCGCCATGACAAGTGGTAATGTTGACGATGTATTATGGAAGATGTGACTTGGCTGTGAACTGGCCTAAAAATTGGCGCTGTAAAGTGCGTAAAATCTACGTGCTACAAAATTATGGCGATGACTAATGACGAATACTATGAACATTAAAGTCCATCGTGGAAGAATGATGCAAAATAGAAAATATATAGGATGGTAAAATTACTTGGAGCACTGCTGCCTCGCCAGAGCCCTTGAAACACAAGGGCCTAGAGGCATGTGCTATACGAAAGAGCTATCACAGCGGCATCCTCTGAAGAGAGGGCGGCAGCCAAGCTGAATACACAGTAAATGGTGAACATTAAAGAGCAAATGCAGTTGTCACATTAGATTGATCAAGTACAGCAGAAATGGAAAATAAATCAGTGATACTGTGTCTGTTGGCTTTGAATGCAAGAAATGTAAAAACAGGAACTTGCAGCCACGCCACCTTGAATTTTCCGCGTTTGCTACACCTCACAAGTTTGGCGTCGTCCGGTACTCGGGGATAGTAACCGCTTAAAATCAAGATGAACGAGCGTCAGCATAAATTAACAGGATAACTAACCGGGCAATATTGGCGCATGAAACAACTCGCGTAGCGAAGCTACTGTCAATTACCCGATGACGCATCTGCGGGCGGTGCGGTTTGGGCGAACAATTCAAAAAGGAATGAGAGTTTCACTTGCTTCACGCCTACTAAGCTAAGACAGAATTTGAGTTCCTTACTAAACTATACTGGATATTTACGCTCCGAATAAAACGCTGGAAATTTTGTTACGTCACACTGCATACGTATAAGTGAGGAAATTGCTTGTATTGTGTTCTGCGCTGACGGCATGTAGCATCAACCACTCTCATGCAACAAAAGCATGAAAGTGGTACTCGTGACACCGAAAACAAACATATACAGCGCCAACGTTACGCCCCTTGGAGTTGGAACTAAGCACGATCAAGCCAGTTAGTTTTCTAGCTTTCATAACGCCATGAACACGACCAAACATCGAGCGAAAAAACTCTCTGCTCTCGAAAATTATTACCGCTTCCATTTATATACCTATCGCTGCCACAAACAAAAGTCAATGGGCTAGCTGTCCACAAGCCACAGATTAGACTGACAGCAACATATTACGGTAACGTAAAACAATGTCCACGCTGACTTAGCAGCCGCGGTGTGCTCTAAGTGCCAAAGTTCTCGTTTGCCGCTCGAAATTCACACCATGATGACGGGCACTGCATCTTTCACATAGAATATTGCACGCTTTGCTCCGGAGCTCAATAGGAGGGCGAAACGCATTTGCACGTACCTGAAATCCGCATGCCGGAAACCCGTCGACGCTTCCGAGAACGAGGCGCACAGCCATACACCCGTACGGCGGCTTGACTTGCACGTGAGGCACTTCTATCAAACATTTCACATGCGACATGTTTCACACCGATTGCGCGAGCACCAGAAAATGACGCAGGCCGCATTGCGACGCCGAGCAGACGTGCAGCCAGCGATGAGCTGTGTGCGCGGATTGCAGAGAACAAAGCCATACAAAACGTTAGGCGCGAGAAGATGGCGGCTCTTGTTGCGGAGACGAAGCGAACGAAGCAATGACGCGCGAATGAATGTTGCCAACTGTTGGTTCCGCGTTATGCCGGCGGTGGTGGCTTTAGTGGCGTGTGTTGCCGCTGTCTAATTTTTTATTTCTTTTCCCCAAACAATATAGCTAAGATCAGTTCTTTGTTTGAATTTTTAGCTGTGTCGTTTGGCATTATCTTTCTCTTTTTATGCTATTAAGCGGCCAATTGTGGCCTCTCAGGATCGCGCGCGCCAGCTTCGCGCGCGATCCTGACAGGCCATAGTTGGCCGCTTAAATAGCATAAAAAGACAAAGAAAAACCATCCGTCCGTCAGTCCGTACCGCACGATATCATTCAAAATAGAACCCACAGCAGCGAGTGAATTCACCTTCGTGCTAGCTCTCGCTTCAACGCGACCGAAACGGCGAGAACACTGCGCTCACGAAGCTTTCAGCTTATGCCGCACTATGCGCTTTTCGCAGATCACTTTCAAGATAGGTGTACGCGCGTCTGTTTTCAAAGCGAAGTAAACGGTTAGAACACAGCGCGTAAAGCTTTCAGCAGTGGGCACACTCTGTCCACAATGCAGTTCGCTTTCAAGATACGGTTCGCGTGGCCGTGCCACAAGCAGCCGCCGCGGGAGAACGGTTGATAATGGTTCGTCGCGGATGAGGAGGGCTAAAGAGCGATAACGGCTCAAAACGAACGGAACGTCACCAGCGCGCCTGGCCCCGCCACCTGCAGTACTTCGCTTGCGCCGCCGACCAGAGCAGCTCGTGTCGCCGCAGCGCTGTCGCTAATACTTGTCGGATCAAGTCTCATAACATTGATGACGACATGGACTGCGTGTGGATGAGGAAGAGTTACAATGCTTACGCACACTTAGACAAATCCGAGAGGAGTTCCTGTGTGATTTTTTTTTACCGGAAATGTACAGTCAGCGGTGGGACCCAGAGTTGACAATGCCTGTAAGAGGGGTGCCAAGCTTTTTTTTTTTTGTGAGAGTCTTGCCCAGCTCCCAAAGATCTGTTCAAGCTAAGACTTGCTGATGGCTGTATGTGTTTTTTTTTATAGTCTCATGCCCTCGAACCGCCACGAATCCTACAGGGTAATGGCATTAGAGCAGAATTCACGTCCAAAGGAAAATGCAGTCGGTAATTGGGCTGCCTAAGGTTTGCGGCCCGGCGGCAGCTGCCCTCCCGTCCCCCGTTTCCGTTGACAAGTTAGGGGGAGGGGTCTAGAGCAATCTTACACCCCCCTCCCCACAGTGGCGTAACTAGAAAATATTTTCGTGTGAGAGGGGGGGGAGGAGTGGGGCCATTGCCATAGCAGCGAAAATTTTACTGTTAGTGAGCGTTACAAGTGCCCGGCGTGCCCCACTTGGCTACGCCGCTACTAGCCCCCTCCCCCCCCCGCTATCGACGCAAATCGAGCTATCAGAACGTGCATGACACGCATGCATGACACAACATGAATGACATGCCGCGAAGCTAGCATGGATGTCATCACATCATCATCATCATCACCTTATTTTGACGTCCATCGCAGGACGAAAGCTTCTCCAGCGATCTCCAATACCCCTGTCTTGTGCTAACTGGTTACACGTGTCTTCAAGTTTCCCTATTCCATCCCGTCCACATTATTCTCTGCCGTCCTCGACTGTGTTTCCCTTCCCTTAGCACCCATTCTGCAACGCCAATAGACCAGCAGTTCTCTCCCTTACGCATTGCAATGTCTGCCCAGCACGACTTCTTCCTCTTCATGTCAACCAGAATATCAGCTATCCCCGTTCGCTCTCTAATCCACATCGCTGTCTTCCAGTCTATTATCATCATGCCTAATAATTTTCATTCCATCGCTCGTTGCGCGGTCCTCAACGTCTTCCCAAGCTTCTTTGGTAACTTCCAAGTTTCGGCCCCATACGTTAGTAACGGTAGAAAGCAACGGTTAGCAATAAGCTCCCTGGTCATGATTTAGTAATGCCTGCCGTAAGCTCTCCAGCTAATGTTTTATTTTTGTTAATTTCCTTGATCAGAGGCCCCTGCGAGTAATTAACCTCAATAAACGTATTTCTGCGCAGACCATGGCATTCGTTCTCTCGCCTGGCTGCCTAACATTACTTTTCCCTTCTGCATACTAAATCTCAATCAGACTTACACTTTCTTCGACAAGTTCCTCAAACGTTTGTTGCAAATAGTCTGCAGCGTTGCTGAGTATGCCAATGTCATCTACAAACCGTAAGTTGGTGAGCTATTTACCGTTAGCCCACCCTCCTAACCATTCCCAGTCTAACTGGTTGCACACCTTTAAGTATTCAGTGATAGCATTGTAAATATTTTGCCATTGATCATATGAAGCCTTTTGCAGATATCTGGCTATGCAAAGTCTGCGCGTTAGTGTCATCCGTTCGATATCGACATTCGTGGGAAACTTCATTTTTGACCACTGTTCGGAGCCAGTGCGCTGCTGCCTAGATGCCCCGATCTAATCATTCCAGCTACCTGATTCAAGCGCAGGTAACGCGCGTTTCATGTATAGCCAATATCAACGCCTTAACTGGCAATGTTCATTTATCACATACTGTAAGCTTGTTCACTTACTCCCTTATAATTAGGGTGTAAATGAGAAAGACTGGGGTGTTCCAAGGGTGTTTTCTTGTTGAAACCCTTTTCCGTTAAAAAAGGGTGTTTCAAGGGTGCTTACAAGGGTGAAAAGATGAATACACCCGCATTACACCCATAAGGGTGTGAAAATTTTTAGAGTGTACTCTACATTAATTGGAGTGACTGACAGTGCAGCATGCGAGGTCTGGCACCGAAGAAAACATCGACCACCTGCTGTGCCACTGTCCAAGATTTGCCCCAGAGAGACAAGAACTTGTCAAAGCTTTCCAAATACTGGACAATCGGCCGCTTTCTGTGTAAGTGCTGCTGTAACACCGCCCGCATCACCCGTCGGCCCATAAAGCGCTGAAGGCGCTTTTGTGTTTCTTAAGGACGACGGGTTTGTGCGACCATCTGTGACTATTAATGCAATTTCTGTAAGACCACACGCGTCAGCGAACTTGCCGCAATTTCCTTCTTTCCTTCCCCCCTCTCTCTCTCCCTGTGATCCTTGTTTTCCCCTTTCCCATTCCCCCGGCGTATGGTAGGTAGCCAACCGGAAGTTATTCTGGTCAACCTCCCTGCCTTCTACTTTTCTCTTCCCTCCTCCTCCCAACAGCACCGCCTCCACAAGTCCCAAAAATGAACGAATGTCTGTTTTCGTGCGCGGTGGTGAAAAATCTCTAATCGTAGCTATTTTCAGCTCGGCCGGCCATCTCGTCCAGATAAGTAACCTGTGAACAGCCAAATCTCACATTTCCGCTTTCATTGTTAAGCCGGCTTCCCTCAACCGTGAAAACATCTGTTTGAAGTGCAATACGTGCTGTTCCCAGCTGCCCGAAAATATTGCTACATCATCAAGATATCGTAGGGCGAACTCCTGCAAGTCTTTTAGGACAATATCCATTAACTTAGAGAAGCTAAACGGCGCGTTCTTCAGCCGGAGCTGAGGACGAGAGGGCGAAAACTGCCCACATGTTAGATAAGTGTGGCATAGCGGTTGGCAATTTCTGAAAGGAGAACTTGCCAGTATCCCCGCACGAGATCTATAGTGTAAGTGTCTTTAGCAGCGCTAACACTTTCAATTCGTTCCTCATTGAAGGGTATCGGTCACAGATGATACCTAGCGATGGAATTTAACTTCCTGTAGTCAACATACGGAGGAGGGTCATTATTAGGGGTTTCTGCAAGTATTAGCGGTGACGTGTAGTCACTCTCAGCAGGCTAATAACTCACAACCCTAGCATGCGCTGTATCTCTCCCTCCATAATTTCTCTCTGTCGTGGAGACACCCTGTAAGGCTTTGATCTTACGGGTTCGGTTAATGTCAGCTCTATTTCATGCGTTATTAGTTCGGTTCTACATGGCCGATCGCTGAGTCTGTCGAGGTATTCTCCTATCAGCCCTCTTAGCTCATCTACCTGCTCGGGTCAAAGAGCGTGCGACCTTACCGAATGTTTTACCACTTGTTCCAGGTTGATTTCAGAGTTGGAGGTCGCCTTATGCTCATTAGACTCGGTACTAGTGTCATCCTGCTCCTTGATGGTACAGTTAACGACTCCGCTCCGCTCTACGTACGGCTTCATCAAATTGCCGTGGTATATCCTCACCTCCTTCCTGCGACCGGGCATTTTCAGAGCATAGTTAGCATCTGAATGTTTGTGCAATACTTTACAGGGTCCGTCACTGTGAACATCAAGCTTGTTCTTGCTTGAAAGTTTGAGAATCATCACCTGGTCTCCGGCGTTGAACGTACGAAGCCTCGCATTCTTGTCGCAATAGAAATTAGCGTTCTTTTGAGCTACTCCAATGTTCTTTTCGACTATTTCTTGGGTTGCACTTAGCCGTTCCAGCAGATTTAACACGTATTCTACCACTGTTGGACTCTCTCCTCTTTGCTCCCACATCTCTCTTAATATTCTTAGTGGAGAACGGAGTGTCCTCCCATACACTAATTCTGCTGGCGAGAACCGTGTAGCCTCATGAGGAAGCGTTCGCAAAGCAAACAAAGCGGCCGGAAGACAATTCTCCCAGTCCTCCTTGTGCTTGTAACATGGCACCGGCAAACTCGCTTAAGCAGTAAATGCCACCTCTCTACGTTATTTGAGTGAGGGTGATAGACGGAACCATGGATTAACTTTACCCCGCACTATTGCAAGAATGTGGAGGTCAGTGCGCTGGTAAATATTGACCCGTGATCCGCCTGAATTTCGGCTGGAAACCCAACTCGTGCGAATACTGCCAAAAGCACGTCTACTACTTCGGTGGAGCTGAGCTCTTTCAGATGGATTGCTTCTGGAAACTTTGTAGCCGGACACAGCATGGTAAACAAGTACCTGTAACCCGGCTTTATCTTTGGTAGAGGCCCTACCGCATCTATCACAAGCCGTCTGAAAGGCTCTAATATTAAGGGCACTACATTCAGGGGAGCTTTCCATGTTTCTCCTGGTTTACCCGAGCGCTGGCAGGCGTCGCATGACCTTACAAAGTTTTCTGCGTCTATGAAACAGTCAGGCCAGTAGTATTCTATAAGCAATCTTTCCTTCGACTTGTTTATGCCTAGGTGGCCGGACCACCCATTTCCATGACAGAGACTCAAAAGGTCCTCCCTATACTTAGTAGATACGACTAACTTATCTAAAATCCTACCCTTTCGATCTCTGTAGTGCCGATACAACCATCGTCCTCTCTCATGTATCGTCAGGTTGCGCCTAGCAATGCCTTCTTTGGCTGTGTGATGTAATTTAGCTAAGCTGTCATCATTCCTTTACTCGCCTGCCAGTGACCCTCTGTCCACACATAGGAGCCGATCAAAGTTCTTTGAGGCCGGTGATAGGAATGACTCTGTCTCGCTTGCGAGTGCGTCAGCGGGCTCTTCCTGCAGGCGGGAACTTTGACACCCTAGTGATCCGTTCTCAATGAGCTGGTCAGCTGGCAGGCTTTCCTCAACCGTTTTTTCGCCCCTCAAGCCTAGCTCGGATTCGGTTACTGAAGCTACCTCTTTTGCTACTTTCGCTGGAGCAGCTTTTGCATTATCAGCCGATAGCGACGCGATTTTACGACCTTTGCCTCGCGTCAACGCCTGTACTATGCCCTCTACCAGTTTAAGCCCTTTGTTACGCAGCAACTGGTCCGACCAACTCGAAAAAATGTAAGGGTACTGCAGCCTCGCTCACGAGCTCCCCCAATGGTCCACTGATTTTGACTTTGGCCATGGGCAGACACAGGCTGTGTTCTTCTGCAGCCTGTTCGATCCATGCTACTTCTCCAGTGAAGTCATCTACCGTCACGTAAGACGGATGTACAATGTCTATAGTGTCAGCACTGTTCCGCAGCACCCGATATGGTTTGCCATTATCTTGCGGGTCGTGAAGATATGGGTTTAAAAGTTCCATATTCTCGTCTTTTTCATCCACGTAGGAGAAAACTAGGCTAGGCTTCCCGCAGTTTACAGCGATAGGTTCTAGTTTGTGTCATTTATAGCAGCGGATCGGTCTAAACGATTAGAATCTCTTAGATTAGAATTAGAAATAGATTATAATTTTCCGCTATTTTTGTACTGTTTTCCCGTCTGATTTCTCCTCGCTCTTTTCTGAGGGCTTTTCCTCCACGTCTACAGGTTTCGGTCGTCTAGTCTGTGAGCCCTTTTTGAAGGGAAATGGTTTCCGCTGTCTATTTTGACCACCCCAATTTCCGTCCTCGGCATTGAGCTTTCTACGTGTTGCACATTCTTCGGCTAATTCAGCCGCCCTTTCACCGTGTTTACATTTCCTCTGCCGTGCACCGAAAGCTTCACAGGTGGTGGGATGCTTTTGTGAAACTGATCTAGACACATGCATTCAATGATACTGTTTCTGCTCTCGTACGCTTCCGCGCTTTTCAACCACTCGGCTAGGCTGGCCTTTAAGCTATATGCAAACTCCGGATATCCTTCGCTATCCTTCTAGACTTTTGCCGGCAAGTTTTGGCTGAAAGGCGGTACTTCTTCACTAGCCTTAACTTTGGCATAATTTTATGCATCCTTCGCACTGAGTCTGGCGATTACTTCCGTAGCCTCACATGGCAACACAGACAGCAATCGCAGTGGCAATGTACTCGCACCGAAATTCATCTTCTCGCAAGTCCTTTCAAAATTTCCTGGGCACAAGCCTATGTCATTCCCGACCTCAAATGGCTTTAACAGCCTGTCCATACGGTATGACTCTGCCTCACTTGATCGATCCAGAGCCCCTTCACTTCCTTGAGACAACTCCAAACATTTTCTTTCAAGTTCAAGTTGCATTTTTCTTAATTCGCGATCTTTCTCGCGTTCCTCCCTGTCCCGTTCTTCTCTCTCTCTCCCGTCTCCCTCTTTTCCTAAAAAGTTCTAATCCCATTTCAATGTGTCCCTTACTGGGCTGTTCCGAAATCAGCTGCAATAATACCGATTTTAGCATTTCCTTGCGTACCTCCAGGCCCAGTTCCTCACCAACAATCAACAACTCCTCTCTAAATAGTGTCCTTAACTCCATGAATCCTGCTTTAATGCCTTCGTCCTGCTTGCTAAACATACATAGATAAACACAACCCAGCTAACAATCAACAATCCAGCTTCCATACTGTTCTAAACTGAACAACCACAAAATTAAGTCTATAGTGCACTCACCGCAGAAACAGCGCCACGTCGCACAGTCCATCTCACTGCTGTCAGCCAGTTGTAATGATTGGGGTCGGACATTAAATAGACGGTAGGTGGCCCATGCCGTCATAGAACTTATCCACGCTGAGGATGTTGTTGAAGGGAGAGACTTGTTCTCATCGCGAACGAGGAATGTGGGATTTATTTACAGTATCTACATGAGACCGTTACAGTTCATATGTCTAACATTGCTGAAAGAGGGATGCACACTGAACAGCCGACATCGGCTGCTTAAATACCCTCTGTTCTCCCTAGATCCCTAGGTGAGAGAAGACGGACGTTCGACCAAACGGAGCGTCAAAATCATCGTAGCCGACCCGCCTTTGAGGGCAGGGTTTACGCACTCACTTCCCTACAGGTTGCACGGAACACACCGAGGTGAGAGGGTTTCTTGCAGACACGGGTCTTGACCCAAGCAGGCACCTCTTGATCCAAGAACTGACCCGTAGTCAGTGGCCGCCGCGTCTGTCCATTGACCGACGCCTTCTGGCGCCCGTGAGACCGCAGCTTCAAAATTACTATTTCCAGGAATTCCCCCGTTCCAAGCAACCCCTGGCGGCGACGGCGAATCCACTAACAATACTTGGTCCGCCCACCACCTTTTCTCATAGGGACGCCGAGGGCGTGTTGATGCGGCACATCGTCGTCCCTACAAAGCTAGTCGCCGCAGCAGGTGGGGAGGGGTTCCAAGGTCGCTTCTGGGAAGCTCGCCACCCCCCGCAGCTGCAACTCGCTGAGAAAATTTTGTGGGTCGGTACCCTTGCAGGTCCCCTCAAGATAAAAGTGCATAACAGCTATGTATTACCAGTACTCACGTACGGGGCAGAAACCTGGAGGCCTACGATAAGGGTTCTACTTAAATTGAGGACGACGCAACGAGCTATAAAAAAAAGAATGATGGGTGTAACGTTAAGGGCTAAGAAAAGAGCAGATTGGGTGAGGGAACAAACGCGAGTTAATGACATCTTAGTTGAAATCAAGAAAAAGAAATGGGCATGGGCAGGACATGTAATGAGGAGGGAAGATAGCCGATGTTCATTAGTGGTTACGGACTGGATTCCAAGGGAGGGGAAGCGTAGCAGGGGACGCCATAAAGTTAGGTGGGCGGATGAGATTAAGAAGTTTGCAGGGACAACATGGCCACAATTAGTACATGACTAGGGTAGTTGGAGAAGTATGGGAAAGGGCTTTGCCCTGCAGTGGGCGTAACCAGGCTGCTGCTGCTGCTGCTGATGATGATGATGATAACCTTTGCAGGCCGTTCGTAACATCGCACAGAGTACGACTTGTAGGCGATGAACGAATGCGACAGCCATCTTAATCGCATGGCTTCTAGCTGTCGCGCGCAAGATCGCTTATATGGGGTTTATACTTTATTCAGCATAAAACATGAATTCGTTATGAGTTTTCAGTAAGTTCAAGATAACGCGCCCAATCGACCTCTTGCAGCATGCAGCTGAATGCCTGCGGAAAGTTTCTAACTAGCACTGGCGCTACACGTAACTTCATTGGTCGCAGATTACCCATGGGCAAGACACCGTCAAGCGTGCGGCTTACTTATAACGAAAGCATGCCGCCAGCAAAATGACGCCTTCTGTTATGTGCCTCCTTAATTCAATAGCGTTCCGTACAGAGTAGAACGCCTAACTGAATAAATTCCAACACACAAAACGCACGCTAAGCATGCTGCGCGTAGGCTCGGAATCATGGGCTGGTCAACAAACACTTTTAAGCGTCCTCTCCCTTCACGTCTTATTGAACATACCAGGGTTCTGGCAGCGTTTACGATTTTCAAAACCCTTACGGATAGCGGCAAGTGATAAAACCACATGAAGTTATCGCGACGACTGGCTTTTTCGAATCGAGAGACACAGCGCGCTTGCCTAGTCCATTGTCAATCACGTCGGCTAAGCGCCGCGACGACTTCCTGGCAATAACATGTGATAAACGCAGAATGTGCACCTAAGTTAGAATTCACTCACCGTGGAGGATTTGTTATTATAGCGAACTAATGACGAACGGTTGTCCTATTTTCGCGGAGGCGCCCTATGGCTGACACACGATCTCCCTTG
Source organism: Dermacentor albipictus (assembly GCF_038994185.2). NCBI lineage: Eukaryota > Metazoa > Arthropoda > Arachnida > Ixodida > Ixodidae > Dermacentor > Dermacentor albipictus. Next base: position 1,225,706 of record NW_027225567.1, on the reverse strand, counting down.
GATGGCCTTCGTTGCTGGTCGCTGGAAGGATCATCTTCCTCCGGTGCTCTGCTGTTCCGCGATGTTGAGCGCGCGCGCGGGAGGGGGGGGGGGGGGGAGGGGGGAGCAAGTCAGAGTGAAAAGTAGAGCGCTCACTCCGCGTTCCTTTGAACTATGGCTGCCTGTATTGTTAGAAGCAAAACGGTGTGTTCTTTGCTCAGCGTGCGTGAGTGATACATCGCCATGTTCGGGGACAGCCTCCTACAGTTGAAGCAGAAGATAACACTATGTTTTATTTTCTAATGCCGCAAGAGTAGAACGGGCATTCTACTCTCTTTCAGAAGGGCAAAATGAAAAGAACATTTCGCTCTCCCCTTGGTGAGGGAGTGAACAATGCATTTCACTCTATTCGACATTTTGCGAGAGTAAAAGAACGTTTTGAAGAGTAAATTAGCCGCTACCCTCCTGCAATACCCTCCCGAGATTTTAGAATGAAGGAAAGCATCTGGTTGCTTGCCCTTGCGCCAGAGTCGACACGATAGTCACCGGTTGTTCCAGAACACAAGCTTTTTGTTTGTTTGTTTGTTTTTGAGGTACTTTTCAAAAATTTTACGCAGACATCCGAAACATATGAACAAGAGCCAGGCCAAAAATTACCAAACGCAGCGTTTAAAAATAGGAAACTATGTCTGCCTAATGGAGCTCGAGCACATATGGAAGGATACGGCAAACGTATCTTTAGCCACAGCCATTACCCTTTTCTTTCTTACTTTTTTGAGAAGTAGTATCACGCAGTAACACGCAATAACACGCAGTAACACGCTGCACAACAGGTTATTCGCATGCCTTACTATTGACAGAGAAAACCTACAATCTAGCATCATTCGCAAAAAAGAAGAGGTACTGTGAAAAACTCCCGTTGCGCATGTCTACAAACGTGTATTTGGGGAAAAAGTTTATATATATTGTTATGGAAGGATGAAAGAAGAGAGGAAGAAGAAGACCGCGGGATGCTGGCTGCTGTGTGTTGTTGGTGATCAGTCATCTTACCTAATCTGACTCATTTTCTATATATATTGTAAATACAATCTTCTATAAGCACCCTCGTAGGCGAAATACCAGCAACACAATGGAGCAGTGGGAGGCACAGCTCGCCCGCTCCGACCTGGCAGGACAAAAGTCCTTAATTAGCCAGGTCAGGCAGGCGACAGAAGCCAGTGGGGCCCTGGACTGAGAGACTCCGACCACCCCTCCTTCAAATATTTTCCATTGCAACAAAGTTTCTATTTCTATACTCCCAACATCCTCGTAACGTATTGGTGGAGGTGCGGGGTACCACGGCTGGAAACGGAGCTCTGCAGTGAACGTCGCATCACTATGTGCACCATGACCGAGCGTGAGCAGTCGGGATCAACTTCGTTGCCGCCTCCTACGTCACCGTCGCATGCTTATCGCTGTCACCTTCGCTTGTCGCTGTGCAACCCAAGGATCCTGAAACTTTCTGTGGGACCAATGGCGCCGACGTTGAAGAGTGGGTGGCGATGTACGAACGCGCGAGGGGAATCAACAGATGGGACCATACGCCTATGCAAGCTGACCTATTCTTCTACCTATGAGGCACGGCAAAGGTGTGGTACGAAAACGACGAACAGGAGCTAACCAGCTGGGACCAATTCAAAGAGAAATTCAGGGTTGTTTGGCAAACCAGCTGGCCGTAAGATTGCCGAAAAGGAGGAAGTAGCCTTCCGTGTCCAATCCGCCACAGAGTCCTATGTCTCGTACCTCCAGGACGTGCTGGAACTTTGTCGTAGAGCGATCACGACATGACAGAAGCTGAGAAGGTCGGGCACGTGCTTAAGGTCATTGCTGACGACGCGTTTAATCTGCCCACGTGCAAAAGCTGCTCTACAGTTCATGCAATTATTAAAGAGTGCCGACAATTCAAGCAGGCCAAAAGCCTACGTGTCTTGCAACCATTCACCCGAATTCCCAATACTGCCTCGACGTCGACGTGTGAAGATCAACCCGCCCAGCAGCATTCGTTGCCATCAGAGCACGTGATGCGAATCGATAGACGCGAAATGGACGCGATCGCACCCGCAGCTTTCTGTTTGCGTAGCCCTGAGGCTACCAGATTTTTAGTTCCTCTCGTACAAGCCATCGTTGGACAGGAACTTGAAGACTTTGGCCTGCATTCTGTCTGTACTGTCACCAACGCCTGAGCTCACAAACGCCCTTCTACTATTTTCGCTCCACTCCGACGTTTCTCTCCGCGTTATCGCAACCCGATTGAGTTGAGAACTGCGGATGACCAGCCCATATGTTTCACATGTCGCCGCATTGGTCATGTCGTCCGGCACTGTCGCCACTCGTGGCCCTCAACGACTCGCATGCCGACCAACCTGAGCCGTTTTGATGGAAATGCCCGCAATGTTTCGCCCACCACCGAGTCTAACAGCGCCGAAAACTCTGCTAGGAACACATGGTACAGCCGCTCAGTATCGCCGCGCGGACACCAGTCTCGTTCACCGCAAACACGTCGCCCATCTTCCCATTCACCGCATCCACGTCGCCTTTCATCCCCTGTGGCTTTTGGCAGCACCCTTTCGGAAAACTCGGAAATGCAGCCCTCGGAGGTCGTGCTCCATTGCCGACTACTGCAGCAAATGCTCTGTCTGTGCCCACAAGAAGTATAATTGACGTTAAAATAGATGGCGCACTCCAGCTCCTGTGTCTAAGCACTCGTCGACACTGGAGCTTACGTACCTGTGATGAGTGCTAGCCTACGTAGACGTTTATAAAAGGTCCTCATCCCAGCAGCTGCCCGAGTACTTCGTGTGGCCGACGGCGGCATGCTGGTTGTTCTTGGAATGTGTACTATGCGTTTAAGTGAAGCCGGCCGCCCTATTTCAGTTAGACTACTGCCCTCACGATGTTATCCTTCGATTGGACTTTTTATCCATTCATTCTGCTCTCATCGACTGCCCGAGCGGCGTTCTTCAGTTAGAACTGCCTCAACTCGCCGATGCTCCTAGCACCACCCCATCACACTTGCGCTCGCTTCACGATACGCGTCTGTCACCCGAGGCAGTTACTTCCGTCACTTTGACCGCCAAGCCACAGGTTCGTGATAGTGAATATGGGCTTCGCTCCATCATCGACGCGCTTTTGAACCGGAACGTTGCTGTTTCGCATACGCTGGTCACGGTTACTAATAACGACGTCATTTTACGACTTCTGAATTTCAGCCTGTGCCCTCAAGTGATTCCGGCCGGAATATTCTTGGCCAGTGTTTCTAATGGTTCCGAATTAGACATTGATAGTCTGAATGCCGACAGTGGTTTATTAGCGCCAGTTGCAGTTCAAAGCTCTGGTTCCTTAACGGATGACTTGACGAAAATGATTGCACCTGACCTCACCTCTGCAGAGACCATGGACATACGTCTCCTGCTTGCATCGTACAGTGACATCTTTGATTTCGGCCACAGGCCTTTAGGTCAAACATCTGTTGTTCTGCACCGTATAAACACTGGAGATAGGAATCCTATTCTTCGGCGTCCCTATCGTGTAGCGCATGCTGAACGTCGAGTCATCCAATCATAAGTGGACATAATGCTCCGCAAAGGGCTTATCGAGCCATCAGCCGGTCCTTGCGCTTCGCCTTTCGTCTATGTGAAAAACAAAGATCGTACCTGGCGTTTTTGCGTCGATTTTCGCCACTTAAACAAGATCACGCGAGGAGAGGTCTACCCACTACCACGCATCAATGATGCCTTGGACTGCTTGCACGGACCTAATACTTCTCGTCCATCAGTCTTCGATGCGGCTAGTGCCAGATTTCCGTTGATGAAATGGATCGCTAGAAGACGGCCTTCATCACGTCGGATGGCTTGTATCAGTTCAAAGTCATGCCCTTTGGCCTATGAAATTCCCCAGCGACATTCGAGCGTAAAATGGATTATCTTCTGCGAGGCTACAAATTGACCACCTGTCTGTTACCTTGACGATGTTATTGTTTTTACGCCCACGTTCGGCAGCCACCTTAGACGACTCGCTGCCCTTCTTGCTGTTTTCCGTAAAGCTGGCCTCCAACTGAACTCCAAGAAGTGTCAATTCGGGCGCCATCAGATTACCGTGTTGGTATACCTCGTTGATACAGCCGGTGTCAAACCAGATCCAGAAAAAGTTCATGCCGTACGTAGTTTCCCTGTTCCATGTTCTGTTTCTGACATGCGCTGCTTCGTCGGCCTACGTTCTTACTTTCGCCGTTTCGTCAAAAACTTAGCCGACATTGCTCGCCCACTGACAAATTATCTAAAGAAGAAGACGTAATTATCATGGGGCCCGGAGCAGGCTCACGCGTTCACCGCTTTCGTCACATTTCTGACCACCCCTCCCATACTTGCCCACTTTGATCCATCTGCACCGACCGAAGTCCACACTGACGCAAGCGGCTATGGCCTCGGCGCTGTTCTCGCCCAACAACAGAATGGTACCAAGTGCGTGATAGCTTACGCCAATCTCCTGCTGTCACCTGCCTAGAGAAATTAATCCATCACCGAGCGGCAGTGCTTGGTTTTACTTTGGCATGTCGCCAAGTGCCGACCATATTTGTACGGCCGCACGTTTTCAGTCGTTAGAGACCACCACGCACTCTGCTGGCTATCTTCCCTCGGGGACCCGACAGGACGGCTTGGTCGCTGGGCTTTGCGGCTCCAGGAATTTTCGTTTGTCGTCAACTATATGTCTGGATGTCTGCACAAGGACGCTGACTGCCTCTCTCGTCAGCCTGTGGATCCCCCTGATCCCGCCGCGCATGATCCGTGGTCCTGCTCGATGACTTTTACTGACATCACCAACATGCGCGCTGAACAACAACGCGACGAATCCTTACAGTCCATCACCGGCAGAGGGCAATCTGTTCGAACATGTGCTACCGCATGTTCGTTTGCACTACGGCATCCTCTACCGCCGCAATATCAACCCTGACATCACTGAGTTACTCCTTGTCCTTCCTCGTCATCTGCGATCCGTCGCTCTTGAACAACTTCACAATGCGCCGACGGCGGGACATCTTGGCGCTTTGCCTACTTACGACCGCCTACGACGGCGGTTCTTCTGATCGAGTCTCTACCGCTCCGTGCATCGTTATGTCGCCACTTAGGAATTGTGCCAGCGCCGGAAGAAACCTTCCCTGCCACCTGCCGGACGACTGCATCCAATTGATGTTCCCCCCGAACCATTCTTGACCTGCTTGGCCCTTTTCCGCCGCCGACTAGAGGAAATAAGTGGATCGCCGTCGTTAACGCTACCCGATAACAAAGGCGTTGCCAACTAGTTGCGCAACAGACGTCTCCGATTTACTGCTCCACGACGTCATTCTCCACCACGGTGCACCTCGACAGTCACTTACAGACCGTGACCGCTCGTTCTTGTCTTGAGTTGTCGACGACCTCCTCCGCTTTTGTGCCACTGAGCACAAGCTGTCCACCGCCTACCACCCACAAACGAACGGTGTTACGGAACATCTCAACCAAACAACCCCAGAGATGCTACTGATGTATGTTTCCACCGCGACTGGGACGCCACGCTGGCATACGCGACGTTCGTGGATAACTCGTCCCGACATGACACCGTAGGATATTCACACTTTTTTCTTTTGTATGGTTGCGACCTCACATTGCCGTTTGATACTATCCTCCCTTCTATGCCATATGTTGCAACTGAGTACGCTCGTGAAATCCTCGATCGCACTCACATCGCACGTCAAGTCGCCCGATCTCGTTTATTAGCCTCACAGCATATACAAAAAGAGCGTTATGACCGGTGCCATCGCGATGTTAAGTTCGCGCCAGGTGCTTGGGTGCTCCTTTGGTCACCATGTCTTCGGGTTGGCCTCTCCCAGAACTTTCTCTCTCGCTACACAGGTCCTTTTGAAGTCCTATGTCAAGTTAATGACGTAAATTACGAGATTGGGCCGCTACAGTTTGATGTGTCCTCAAGTCCGACGCCTGTTTACGTCGTCCACGTTTCACGGCTGAAAGCATAGTTCTCTCGCAATTCTTCGCCTACGATGCGGGAAGGCGGCGCTTCACCACCCGGGGGTCCTGCTACGGATGGATGAAAGCAGAGAGGATGAAGGAGATCGCGGGACGCTGGCTACTGCATGTTCTTGGTGGTCAGCCATCTTATCTAACCTGACTTATTTTGCATATCTATTCCCGTAACAATATATATATATATATATATATATATATATATATATATATATATATATATATATATTGTTACGGGAATGTTGGAAGTATAGAAGATTGTATTTACAATATTTTCCATTTTTGTTATATATAGAAGCTCAACTGTGCTAAGTCAAGCACGGCAGTTTAACATACTAAGACATCCAAAGTATATCACTTTTACCACTATAGGCCAGTGTTACCGACTTGTAAGCTGTGCCTTCCTGGGAGCATGGTCTTTAAGCTTCAAAACTGTTTTCAGTTCAACAGAAAACCAGTGGGAATATTTAGAGCGTTCAGCACCTTTTCGTGGTATAAAGTTCTTTATTCCATTGTGAATAATAATCGTGACTGCGGTGACTCGGTCATTACCATCTCTTAGTTTTGCAACTGAAGACCAGTCCACATTAATGAGAATGTGGTAAACATCCACGTAATCTCCGTTTGCAAAATTAAACAGCCGAGGTGTTGCTGTATCCTTTAATTTTCTGCTACTAGGTAATGCGAATTGTTGTGAAACGTTAATCGTGGGTTGATATTTATCTGTCTTAAGAAGGGGAAGATCGCCACACTTAACGATCTTTGTTATATAGAAGCTCAACTGTGCTAAGTCAAGCACGGCAGTTTAACATACTAAGGCATCCAAAGTATATCACTTTTAACCATACACCACATAGTAGTAGCTAGATCAAAACTTCTTTAATATTTGTCAGTAGTACGCACCATTCATATCACTCACGCAACGAGTTTTGCGTCAAACCACCAATTCAGAAAAACGACAAATAAATATACATGTATATAGATTCCAGAAATGGGCCGAGAAGGTCTAAGCCAACACGATGGAAGGGCTGGGCAGCGATGTCGAGTGGCTGAAGGTAACCGGAGGCTTTTGCGCCAAGGATGGGCAGGCACAGAGTAGGTGCTCCAGAGTCTCGGGGTCCCCGCACCTCTTGTAGGCACGTGACGTGGCGCGGCCCTTGGCGTACAGCAGGGCCGCAGTCCAGGTGCAGCCAGTCCACAAGCACAGGAGCGTGGAACGGTCTCTACTGGAGAGGCCGTTATCTGGAAGCAGCTTGGGGGCTGTGCCACCAGCAACTCCGAGGTCCGGATAAATGCAGGTGTGCAGGCACAGTAGCCAATATATATATCCAAACTAGTCTAGCCCATATCACCCTACACAGCTTCATTTGTAGCCTTCCCGTGAGCGCCCAATGCGAGGCGACCAACTGACCTTTGGTTCCCGTCGAGTCCTGATTGTACCCCTGATTTATAGTAAACAACCGCATTTCCAAAAGTAAGTCCTGAAACAAAGCCCTGGGATGCTCTTGACTTCAGCCATATTAATGTTGTCACTTTAACAAAGCCGGAGCACACTGCATGCATATAATCAACCACAAAGTCAGAACAAAAAGTGAATGAAGCCAGAAGTGTGAGAACACTTGTGCCTTTGACTCCAGAACTTCCTTTCTGTCTTTGTGCTCTGGCTTTGTGGGCAGGCTGAATGAAAGAGTCATTTGTGCGCAGCTTGGGCATAGATTTTGGTGCAGAGTAGACACGGCAGTGGCCATTGCCTCGGGCAACCACCTGCCCTGGGGATTATCACCAACCGCAGCCATGTTTCCCATTAAATTGGGTCATGCCCATAAGTTCAATCCTGGCTACACTGTCAACAGTGCAACGACCAGGATACGCATATACATAGACACACACACATATATATATATAATATATATATATATATATATATATATATATATATATATATATATACATACATATATATATATGTATATATATATATATATATAGACGTTGGAACGTATGAAAGCCTCTAACCCACAGCTAGAATAGAACTGGCAGAACTTTCGCAGTTAATCAACAAACGTAAGACAGCTGACATAAGGCAGTATATTATGGATTGAATTGAACATGCTCTCAGGAACGGAGGAAGCCTAAAATCAGTGAAGAAGAAACTAGGAATTGGCAAGAATCAGGTGTATGCGTTAAGAAACAAAGCCGGCAATAACATTACTAATATGGATAAGATAGTTCAAGTGGTTGAGGAGTTCTATGGCGATTTATACAGTACCAGTGGCACCCACGACGATATTGGAAGAGAGAATAGTCTAGAGAAATTCGAAATCCCACAGGTAACGCCGGAAGAAGTAAAGAAAGCCTAGGGAGCTATGCAAAGGGGGAAGGCAGCTGGGGAGGATCAGACAACAGCAGATTTGTTGAAGGATCGTGAGCACATTGTTCTAGAGAAACTGGTCATCCTGTATATGCAATGCCTCATGACCTCGAGCGTACCGGAATCTTGGAAGAACGCTAACATAATCCTAATCCATAAGATAGGGGACGCCAAAGACATCAAAAATTATATACTGATCAGCTTATTCTCAGTTGCCTACAAACTATTTACTGAGCTAATCGCAAATAGAATCAGGAACACCTTAGATTTCTGTCAAGCAAAGGACCAGGCAGAATTCCGTAAAGGCTACTCAAAAATAGACCATATTCAAACTCTCAACCAGGTGATAGAGAAATGTGCGGAATATAACCAACCCTTATATATAGCTTTCATTGATTACGAGAAAGCGTTTGATTCTGTCGAAACCTCAGCATTCATGGAGGCATTACGGAATCAGGGTGCAGACGAGCCGTATGTAAAAATACTGAAAGATATCTATAGCGGCTCTACAGCCACCGTAGTCCTCCTTAAAGAAAGCAACAAAATCCCAATAAAGAAAGGTGTCAGGCAGCGAGATACGATCTCTCCAATGCTATTCACAGCGTGTTTACAGGAGGTGTTCAGAGACCTGGATTGGAAAGAATTGGGGTAAAAGTTAATGGAGAATACCTTAGTAACTTGCGATTCGCTGATGATATTGCCTTACTGATCAGGGGACCGATTGCAATGCATGCTCACTGACCTGGAGAGGCAAAGCAGAAGAGTGGGTCTAAAATTAATCTACAGAAAACTAAAGTAATGTTTAACAGACTCGGAAGAGAACAGCAATTTACAATACCTAGCGAGGCGCTGGAAGTGGTAAGGGAATACATCTACTTAGGGCAGGTAGTGACGGCGGATCCGGATCCTGAGACGGAAATAATCAGAAGTATAAGAATGGGCTGGGGTGCGTTTGGCAGGTACTCTCAGATCATGAACAGCAGGTTGCCATTATCCCTCAAGAGAAAAGTGTATAATAGCTGTGTCTTACCAGTGCTCACCTACGGGGCAGAAACCTGGAAGCTTACGAAAAAGGTTCCACTTAAATTGAGGACGACGCTACGAGCTATGGAAAGAAGAATGATGGGTGTAACGTTAAGGGCTAAGAAAATAGCAGATTGGGTGAGGGAACAAACGCGAGTTAATGACATCTTTGTTGAAATCAAGAAAAAGATGTGGGCATGGGCAGGACATGGAACGAGGAGGGAAGATAACCGATGATCATTAAGGGTTACGGACTGGATTCCAAGGGAAGGGAAGCGTAGCAGGGGGCGGCAGAAAGTTAGGTGGGCGGATGAGATTAAGAAGTTTGCAGGGACGACATGGCCACAATGAGTACATGACCGGGGTTGTTGGAGAAGTATGGGAGAGGTCTCTGCCCTGCAGTGGGCGTAATCAGACTGATGAAGATGATGATGGTGATGATGATGATTTTCCTTCAGTTAGTTTACACGTCAACATTGGATGTGCAGTCCAACAGCTATCGGCAAAAGCGCAAGATATGCACCAGGAAGAAAATTGTCATATGAAGCCACAGTAGTCAGCTTCTCGTGCTGCGAGGAACGACTACTGACAAATGCGAGGCTCATTCACTGTTCATCCTTCGAGTATAGGCAGCTGGTGCATGTGCTGTGATTTGAAGGACATAAGCACTGCATTCTTTTTTTTTTTAAAGATTCATCTCGTCAGCACAACGCGGTATTGACAAGATCCTGTTTGCCCTGCGAGAACCCTCGCTAGTAAAAATTTTTTGCCTTCTGTGGCACCACACTACGTCCCATTTTATGCGCTGTTCCAAATTCAGTTTCGGTTTTTCCTGATACTAGAATCATATCTAAACTGTTGCACCACACAAACTATACTTATGTTTACGAGGTGTTCGTTGCAAACACATAAGAGCATTATTCCGAAAGCGAGCTTCCTGGCAACATATTGCGCACCGGCAGCAAAAGCCGTCGAATAGTTTCGGACAAGAACAACGCAGAGTTTTGCGGAATGTACTGCGTGCGGTTTTCATAATCACTCGATCACCTGAGGGATGACAATAAACTTACTTGCAGAGGCCATGATGGCGCTAATTCAATGCGTTACAAGTGCCATGTTATTCCATGTACTGCTGCCTTTAAACAAATGAACACAAGTTCACTAATTCAGATATGTGGAAAGCAGCTGTTTGTTTGCAGAAATCGCAGCTAATCTGTTTGTCGTGGTGCGTTCGTAAGGCTGTACACGGCAAAGAATCTTAATAATGAGGTCCTTGAGGCCTCCAAAACATATTACGCAGGTAACTTTGCTGGAAGATCGCGCACCATACCGCCCTCATAGTGCAGGTGAAGCACGTCCAGCAGGAGAGAGTCTTTGTTTAGTATGAGTTCAAGGGATATCTAGTGAACGAAGCCGTTCATTATTTTTCTGCACATTTCGTCCGGCCGACCGCAAGGCATCGATGTTCACGGCAACCTAGTGCCATTCGTCAAAGTGTTCAGCCTTACGGCCCGCTAGGCCTTTTTAAACATCGTTATGTCCCTACCTCTCCGCCACGACGACGTCCATGTCGACGTCGTCGTCGTGGTTGCCGCCATCGTCTGTCTCCCCTAGTAGAAGCTGTCGCCGTAAGGGACGCGATCACTCTCGCGAGGTTTCGCATGACTCCACAGGCCGACGCATCGGCGTATACAACTGATAGCTTTTGTAGCGCTGTGCCAAGCCCGCTATCTTCGCGCTTTCAGTCGTCCAGCTACTTCAACCCATCTGGTGTATTGGCGCGCGAAATTTTGCAAGGGTGATAGTATTAGCGAAAGTGATCGCTGAAGAATATTGCCCCTAAATAAAACTTACCTTTGCTCTGCAAGACTGATGACCGTTGCGCTACGCAAACGTCGCCCGCTCATTTTCTCTTGCCGGCTCATCAAAGCTTCGCTTGTTTCGACAGTGCATGGGATCTGTCTTTCTTTTTGTTTTTGCTTTTTGTCAGGGTGAATGTTAGGGGAGGGGAGGAGGAAATCGGTATACGACATGCACACCGCAACGCATTGGCGGTTGCGATATGCAGTGACGGCGCCACTATACGTGCGTTTATGCAGTCGTCGGGGACGCCTAAATCCCTTCGTTGTACACAAATTCCGCCGGAACGTACAGAATCCTTCGTTAGATACGCGTCATTTTGTTGTAGAGGCGTTTCGGCTTGAACTTTTACGAAACATCCGTCGTGCATTAAAGGAAAAACATACGAAGAACTCGGGGAACCGTGCGCCAGTTTTGTGCAGACAGATGGCGCGGTAGAAGTGTTCAGCTTGATGCGCACTTGGCATGAAATCGAGTACCTTCGGCATGTGAGAGCCGGCGAAATGCAGAGCAGCGGCACGAGGAAAGTGTGAAGTTTGCCATTGCTGTGGGCGAGGCACGGCTCTACAGCAAAGCGAGGCACGGCTGGCAACAGACATTTGATTGACAACACTGCACTCGTTTGCCGTGGAAAAGTATTCCTGTATTTCATGCGGTTCAAAAGAGCAATGTACATAGGCTGAAAATCTGAGGGCCAAGGATCTGCTTAGCAGCGCACTTTCCTGTAAGCATGGGTCTGGTCACAAATACGAGTGCGTAGGTGAATATATATGTGTGCTTCAGCCGGGATAAACAAACACGAAGCGACCCCCGTGCACAAACGTCTCTTTTTTGTTTTCTTGTTTTTGTTTCTTCTTGTTTCACAAAATAAAGTGGAACTGTTACACTAAGAGGTACAATGCAGTTAAAGACAGCCTACATTTCATTTCCGCTCCTGTTAGGTCAGTTCGTATTGCCTGTGTTTCAGTCAGAAAATTAATAGTAAAGGGCCTAAAGATTAGCAAACATGTTCCTCGCAAATGGTAATACGGAAACAAAAACAAAAGTACATTTGAATTTCTTTTTCAAATTAGCACTTTTTTTCGGTATCAGAAACCAATCCTCGAACAGGACATCCACAATATATGCGGGCGTCATCATAACAAAAGTCATTTCACACTCGCGCAATCTTCAAAACACACCACTTCAGGGCTATCACACTTCTCTTAAAGTTCATCACAAACGTGCAGCGACAGGGCTAAACAAAGGTTTTAGCAAGAACTACGTCATTAGATGTGCCTAGATGCAACGATATCACAATGACAGCGTCTGCTGGAATTGGCTATGCGCTTTGCGGCAGCATACGTCAGTGTTTATTTACTGTCAGCGCGTTTCAACAAACAACCTGTACCCAGTTTCAACATCTACAATGATGTAAAGGACTCGCTAGGAAACATTTGTTTTCGACTCAATCCAACTACACGTAGGCAATACAATACACTTTTGTCCTACACTGAAGCTAACGAAATCGCACTAAAGCAGCGTTACGTATATTAACATATGTACAGGATAAACGGAGCGGAAGCGCGCTGAAACAAGAAAACTCAACCGCAATTGAAAGATTTCAGAATTTACCATTTCAACAAATGTGTGACAAAATAGGCATGGCATACGCGAATGAATTTTCCGCACATTGAAAATTCAACAGGTGTGCGTAGGTACACGACCCGAGCATAAATTTAACACAAGTAACAGTGCACGATGGCTTTCACGGGTCACCATCTCCCAGGTTACGTAACAAGCCTGAGGCACCAGAAGAATAACAGCACGGCAAATGTATTAATCAATGCGTTTTAGCGCGTACGTAACACAGTCCCGTGGAATCACGATTAGAAGTAACCCTGATGTTTGAGATTTAAGCATCGTACACGCTTATAGGTAGATGTATTAAACCGAGGAAAATTCAGATTACTTTTTGGTTTTCTTTATACCCGAGTGAGATGGGAAACACGAGGCGCTGGCTAAGGCGCTTTATCACGCATCACGTGACATCAAAATCTGCCCAATCTTGGTTCGCTTTTGCTGGCCAGATAATGCACAAGCACCACAGTATTTTAATTGTTTTCAGACACTGCCAATCAAGATTACTCGGAGTCGTCGAAATAAAGTTTGTCTCTTTCTATCTGAAGTGAAGCGCCATCAAAAACGGACAGAACTGGCACTGTCAAGAGCTCAACCGAGAGATTTGGGAATAGCGTTCGAATCGCCCAAAGGCTATTCCAAGAAGAAAAAGATAACGTAGTCATCGACACCGCGCAGGCGCACAACTAAAATTCTGATTTGTTTCTGTATTCCCTTTGTAGGGGTCTTTTGTGCGCAGTGGCGATGGCGGCCGCTAATGCAGGTGTCGCTATTTCTAAAGACCTTATCTAAATTACATCTTTGATAACAAGAAGGGCCATGATCTCGCATGAATAAGCCTTCGCTCGTTACATCCACAGTCAATGGCTCTTATAAGCTGTAAAGGAACCAATCAGAAACCCGTGGAATCGCATGCTGGGAATAATGTTATATAGTACGTATTGTCGAGGGCTGGTTCTCTGGGCTATCTTTTACAATCTTTTAATTATTCTGAAGGTGCACAAAATTACATCACTAAAAATAAATAAATAAATAAATAAATGACAAGAACAATAAAGACGCAACAGGACATATTCTTAGTGTGCCAGCGCTGCTCTATTGCCTAAGTAAGTGCGTAGCGAGGACAAAATGCGCTCAAGTGTACCGCAAACAAAGAACAGAGGCCAAAGAAAACAAGTATCTGGTGGCTAATGCACAACATAAGTCTTCTTAAATATCGCGCCATGTTGGTGCACCAATTAGGAATGGTGAAGAAATGTGATCAATGTCACCTTACTCGGTGCCAGTCCACGCTACTGATTACAAAAGGTTTAATTCGGTAGAGAACTTAAGAGCTCATCTTGCCGCGCCTTGTATGTCGTTATCGATGGCCATCGCGTGAGTGCGCTAAAAAGCAGTGCTGTCCGTTACTAGCATTTGCGATGTGTGTGTGTCTGTTTTGTTGCTTTAAGTTTTGCATAACGCGCTCAATTTTGTTTAGGCTACGCAACAAAAACAGGGGCGTCCTCGCCGAATTCACTTTCCAGACTGGCCGCGTTACTACTCAAAAAGGCCGAATACTAGCTGAACTTGGTTTCTGGCGCGCACATTTAATTTTTGGATGGTCCTACGATCAACGGAGAAATAAATGGACATCAACTGTGTCATCAATTGAGGATGACGCACCGGTCGTGTGCAGGGCCTTTCGGTATTTCTCTTAACTTCCATGATTGTATTGCGCTTAGTGTTACACTGACGAAGATAACGGGAAAGACACGGACGTACTTGTGCTACGTGCGTCCACGTCTTGTCCCTTATATTCGTCAGTGCAACGCTGAGCGCAATACAATCATGAACGCCCACCAACTATCCCCGTTCATTGCTTTACGAAACCCTTATTTTCGTGCGATGCATCATCACGCGTGGATGTTTGATGTGGCGTGGTAATGTCACTGACCTCTAGTGACATTTTCTGCGTTCTAAAACAATGAACCAACAGCAACGGTCATTAACACCACCAACGCAGCTCTACGCTACGCTAAGAACATAGAAGTGTGTTACGTTTAATTCCATTTTTTTTTGCAGCACACATTTTTAAGCAGAAACATAAAGACGCGGGAGAACTATTAAGCTACATTAGAGGCCAGATTATACCTTATCTTTGATACCGTGACTTCTCAACATACAACACGGAGTGAAGGAGACATAACGTATACCGGCGGTCAGCTAATAATGTTACAGGATGCACTGAATGAAATGCTCTACTACCACCGCCATTCTAAGCTGCTAGCATCGATCGTTTCTCGCTGTTTTCGTACCCAGCAGTTCGTTCGTCTGTCAAGCCAAGGAAAAATAAAAGCGAAACAATCAGCGTCGCCGCTCGTTATCCACCTGTTCAAACCACGTTCAGGGCGGCCTCGAAAACACAGACAGCTTGTGCAACCGCACGTGTTGCAATCGGAAAGCGTGCGTTTGGCGTTCACTCATTTTCTTTCATTCCTCTTGCCCAAGAACACGGTTACTACAGCAGACGTTCGTAGAGTGAGACGGCGGCATTCAGCATGTCAAAACTAAGTTCAAAAGCTGCCGAATCACAAAGACTTAGCAACGAGAGGACGTACAATGGCTGTAGCCATTGAGTACTTTCTGAAACGCACAGTGGTCTACTGCCGACGGATTGTATTACCCGTGTGTTTTCACTTCATCTGCCTCCTCAACCATTGTTTTCGCAAGAAATCGACTTTGAAGGTCAGTTACCTTTACTTGCGAGTCGATCAGAACGACCTCTGCGACGCTCATCAAATCGTCTAGCAAACAATAGTAAATATCCTTAAATAAAAATAAAGAAAGACATTGCGTTAACTATGCACATAATACAGTTAATGCACTATTTTTTTTGCTTTTTATCCTACACGCTGTATTTAAGCACTTTACGAGAACGCAATCATGTTTATTTCACACCTGATATTGACTGTCATGCTTTGACATTCGCCTGACTGAACACTGGGAACAGAAGGAAGTTCTATCCACGCGCCTAAGGAAATATATTCCTCTTCATCTTTAGCACCATTCTCGCAGCACGAGAAAATGACAAAGCAACACAGAAACCCTGTTTTTTGTGGTTGCTTTTTTATCTTTGCGCAGTCATTCCAGCATGCGCTGTAAGCACCCTAAAAAAGACACGCAGAAAAGCGAACAGGTGTAAGTACAGCGATGTGGTACATGGAAGGGCTGCTTACCGACGGCATTTCGATACGAACTAAACGAAGTCTGCAGCGACGTTGAAAGTGCGCGCAAAGGGAATCTTCAGTCAACTACTGAAGCCGCGAAAACACGAACGATATGAGTCTCAAGTGCGACAACGTCTCATTAAGGCGGCGTCCGCTGCAAATCTGTTATCCGCAGTACGTCGCATATCGAAGTGGAGCGCGGTGATGCGGAAGCGATTTGATAAGGGTCTGCTTTTCGGGAATCGTTAGTCTCGCCGAGCGTCGACATCGTGAAGGCGCGAACGCAACGTTCCACGCGTCACTAATAGTCGATCACAAAGTAGTATTCACTATCATTTCGGCTCTTCTGCGTGGTTTCTCGCTGAAACACAGCAGTCAGCAGCGTGGTTCCGAGATGACAGGGGAACGAATTCAATCTTGGTGGAGGCTAAGCAGGGAACAAGGCAAAAGAAAAAGAAAGGAACAAGAGCACCTCTACAACAGTACTGCTTGCGTGAAGACCCTTTTCGGACTCGGGAATCGGACTCCGAAAGTAGGACAAAAAGTGCATGCCATGGGCAGGAAAACAGTGGTTGAGCTATGGGGCAGGGTGGTTGGACGACATGCCAGTAAAAGGGGTGGACGCCAAGCGATGTGTCCGAATAGGACGAGTCTTTGACAAGCCTGAATAAGTTCGTCTGGCAAAAGCGCTGAGACTTGCTGCGGAACGGCGATGAGTTTGCTTTTTCACAACGAAAGGAAAACGTATACGACAACGCTACATATGACAAATACGTAGTTTTATCGAATGATGACCAAGAAGACACTAACTCGCAGTGGGATTAAGAAAGACGAAAGGTTAACGGGCACAGTAGAACAATGTATGAAGCTTAGACTGCCTCGTTTGTATGTGCTCTGTGCTTTATGCTCTAGCTCTGTGCTCCCAGAGTGGTCCCTAAGGCGCCCAAAATCCAGCCTATTTTCCTCACTTGCCCACTCGGCGGGAACTACTAAAAGCTAAACTGTCTGCAGACAAATTATTTCGCCTGAGAATGTCGAAATGAATTGTCAGTCAGTAATTTTTTGTTTGTTTTTGTTATTGCTTTATGTTCATTTCTATATCTTTCGAAAGCAAGGTGATTTCTTCAAAGGTGTAGTAGGAGCGTCGAACTTGGGGCCGACAACATCGGGCTTAAGAGATTTTCACAAAACTGATACGTACTGCCTCCACCGTGTGCTATTCACCTGTGAATGTCTAGCAAACGGCGCAGCTAAGTCGACCCCGAATGTGTCTGCTCCCGATAGGTGCAGCACGTGTTGCCCCAAGACTAAGTTGTAACGTAACTGGCTAGGGGTGAAGGTAAGATATATCGTAGGACGAGTGTTAGAACCTAAACAATGTGGTGCTTTCAGTGAGCTGCAATAGCCGAAACCTAAACTTTGCTTCCAAATAAAGTTCCACATGGAGTGGAAACTACAGCAGCCGTCTCCTAATCAGAATCACAATCATACGAATGATCACAATCAGTGGTGTCCCTGCGCCGCGTGTACCTCCGTAACAGGCGTCTTCTATGCTCAGTTTCCTGCATGGCTTCAAGCAATCTCGAGCATTACGAGTATTCCCCGTAGCTTATGCTTCATAGTGCTCCATAATTTTCAAGCAGAGCGCGGCACTTACAGCTGTGATTGGAACATTTAATTTAGATTCACCCGGACTAGGCAAACAATTCATTGTTTATCGCGTCAAGCTGCGGATTGCACACGTAGCCAAACCCAGTAACGCGGAACACCTAGAAAGCCAGACTGTTCACGAATATGCGCCTCTTTTCTTTCCCTTGTGCACTCAACAAACGTATTCAGGCTGTGCACTCGACGTCAGAAAAAGAGAGCAGTAAAAAGAAAATGAAAGGACAAATGGACTCCTAAGTCTCAAGATGAGGATTTTTTCTCTTCTTGAACAGGTTAAAAGTGAGCGCGCGCGTGATCGTAACGGCGGCGGTGTATCGAGTCGTCTGTACAACAGGTGGTCAAAAAGCATGCGGGTGTGCTATTGAAAGAAAAAAAGAAACGCCCATCGCGGGGACGCACAATTCGCCAAACCGCAACAGCGTACACAGCTGCGCAACGTTGGCAATGACCGGAACGCCACTCCGCGGACAAATAGGGGGCGACGAAAGATCATCGAGAAAAAAGAGAAAAAAAAGCAGTCGCCCCCACGTGACCACCACAGAAAGGACGACGACACTGCTCTATGGTTATACAAAGTCGACAGGCAGAAATTGTTGTCGGGTTAATCTCCTGGGTCACGCTGAGGCTCGGCGGCCCGTGCGAGCGTGCGGAGCAGCCGCAGTTAATACACGCAACCTCTCGGTGCAGGTCAATCTGCCGACGGGAGTTGGTTTCGCCGCGAGTGCGGCAAGTGTGCGGTACGTGGTACAGCTTGTGGGTGTGCATGTGTGTGTGTGCGCGCGCGCTTTCTATGTACAGCTGTCATCACTCTCTCCGTGGAGAGCAACGACAACGAAACGAAGGTTTCTCGTGCAACACGAGGGAGGGGAGAGGGAAAGTACAGAAGTCTGGTGGATATTTGATTGGCTTTTTTTTTTAATGCGTGGCCTGTGGCTACGCAGAAACACGATCCGCTTCCCCCCGCCCACAACGCACGTGTGTGCGCGCGCTCCAACCGCGCGGTTGGGTCTGGTCAGAGTGTTTATAGATCATCATCTCTCCGGCTAGCAGCTTTACACTGTCACTTCAACAGCCAGTCAGTCATTAAGGTATGTGCCCGCTTCGAGCGGCGCAGAAAAAAACAGATGTTTTGTTTGTTTGTCTGTCATTGGTCCACTGTTGTCGAAAGCGCCGGTCCTAGCCCCGTGAAAAGAGAGTTCGCGCTACGCGGAATATGTGATGATGGTGATGGCACAAATAAAACATGTGTGAAAGATCGCAGCAGCACAAAAAAAAGAAAAAAACACACGGAGACATAATTTTCTAGAAATAATTAAAGGTTGTAAGTGCAGCAGTGAAGTTATGTATGAATACCATTATAGGAACTGAGAGAAGCGCACAGGGTAATGACGTCAGCGATTTGTGCCGTTCAACGTTCACCATGAAAGAGCGCTCGATGCGACGAAAGGTAAGAATATTTCGGTCTCTCCTAGCCTCGCTACAAATGTTACCGTCGGGGGTTGCTAGTGGACCGTCTCAGGGTGCCTGGGGGTTTATTTTTTGGCGTCGAATGATTGTCAGATATGGAATGGGAGCAGCGTGCCGCGAGTCGACGCCTGCGAGTTAAATACAGTGGTGTGGAAAAGACGGGAACGTTGCACCTTAGGTGCGTGTCACATGTGATTTTCGGAGGGATACAGGCGCTACCGGAGTGACAGTCATGGTAACGATGGATTAGCAAAATTGTCTACGGAGCTGCTTGGCACGTGTTGTAGAACGAGAGAGAGGAAGTGAAGCTGCTCTGAGAACCAGGAAAAAATGCATAGATTCCCCGTAGTTTTCTTCGCTTAAAAACTGCAGGATTCCTGCAGTGCCCCAGTGCGACGCAAGGTATAGCTGATGGTTTAAAAAAATTAGCTTCAGCTTGTCAAGGTGAACTGCTCCATAATGCATTTACCCTGAAAGATAGCGCTCGTTTGCGAGGCGTATGAGAATTCGTGAGTAACTCTCTACACATCAAACTACGTGGTGGAAGCCATCGAAAGCAGATTCAATGGTGTCATGGGGCAGAAAAACTGAACGTCAAAATGCGCGCAAGGAGAGTTTCTGAATACAGCGTGCCGGAAGGATCAGACGGATAGCATCCATATTGTTTCCCGCTCTTTTTTTCTTTATGGCAACAATAGATGGTAACTTAAGTAGACCACAATGCAAAGGGCCTTTCTCGTTTACTTGTTTGTCTTTGATTATCTGTATCGCTTCTCATTGGCCACACAAATCTTCAGGAATCCTCGATTCTACAAGATTGCATTAGCGTATTGAGACTGTGCCTACCAGTACAAGATCGGGTGAGTTTGGTTTAGAATCGTAATTGATGAGAG
This sequence comes from Dermacentor albipictus, assembly GCF_038994185.2. Classification (NCBI taxonomy): domain Eukaryota; kingdom Metazoa; phylum Arthropoda; class Arachnida; order Ixodida; family Ixodidae; genus Dermacentor; species Dermacentor albipictus. The sequence continues at coordinate 1,205,560 of NW_027225567.1, read as the reverse complement.
ACGAATCACGAAAACGTGGGATGAACACTGTTACAGCTTACTCGCACTCCTCAGAATACTTCAAAGACACTCGTGCCGCAAACCAGCATGCAATTAGGAGCGTTCCGCACGTCACGGCTCAGGTCTATCTCATTTTGTGCTTATTTTATACGCAAGTTGTCACACTCTGAATACGAGCAGAAAGGCATAATAAATACTTATTCCAACTGCTGACCGCGACAGCCATATCTTCGTCGCCTTGTCAGCTCGATGGTAGTCATGTTGAAAGGTAAAGAAAAAACAGATTAGAAAACACTTGCAGAAAGAGCTAATTGTGACTAGCACCGCGTTTAATTTTTCTGCTGCAGAACTCAAAGACCCTGCTGGCGCAGCCGCGAAGCCCACTAACACTATATGTCCTCCCAGCACGCTGTATCACTTATGTTTTATAGTTTTAACGGATGCAAAACATATATATATTTATAGAATACAAGTGCAGAATCGAGAAGGAGACACAGAACACGACAGAAGCTTAAAGAGAGAGAGAGCACGGACTTCATAAATGAAATGGGTTCAGTAGATGGGCGGGATGTGGGAGTAGTTGAGCTCGAACGTGGGAGGCTGGACCAGCATGGACTGACTGGCTGTGAGGTTGTGTCAAGGAGCGTAAAGAGATAGCGCTTGCACAATCTTCGGATCCTGCTTGGAGCCCTCGCGGAACTCCTCCAGCGTCAGCCGGTTGTCGTGGTTCTGTGCAAGGAGGTGGAGGGGAGATGAGACAGTAAAAAGTGTATTGATAACAATGAGCAAAGAAAATAACGTCAGTAGAAGGAAGAATAATAACAGGAGCAAAAAAAAGCACTCGCGCGGTTTTTCACACAAGACTTCATTATTTTTTTTCTTTTGGCAAGCTACACGATTAAATAGCATAAGAAAATACGATAAAGAATTATGCTACACAATAGCTGTACGGACTACAGCTTACACCTTTGCCTGTAATTAATCTTTCGTACAGCTACTCTGTCATTCAAGTCAAGAGGCAGTATTTTAAAAAGGAAACCTATTCGAATCGTTCTATGCTTCACTTCCTCTAGCAATGCAAAATGTTCTGCGCACTGCAAGCGTATATGTTATTATAAGTTATTCGTGATTGATCTCTCCTGGGCGATTAGGAGAGCTCACAACTGTTACAAGATAGCTCTCGCCAAAACCCTGCCGGTTTTGGCGGGACTACCGAGGCCCACACAAGGCCTCGCGAAGCTTTTGAAAGTGCTTTGAAATATTCCTGTTCGCCCACCGGAAAACACCATAAAAATTACCCCGTAAGGCCCGTTCAGGTTAAAAGACGTTATGTCAGCTGATGAGACGTCTTACTACAGGTAATGTCATCATACCATCAATTTCGTTCGATATTTCTTTACGCAGCGCTTCTTGTGTCGACAGTGGGGGACTCGATGGTTAAAAAATAAACTGATCACTCCACATTATGAAAGTGACTAGCAGTGTTACTGTAATCGTCTTAACAGCGTTTTGAGGAACAGCTTTGTCAGTCGGAGCTATTGCTATGAATTTTCTTGCCGTCATCTCTACAGTGGCTGCAAGGTACCAGCCTTGCGTTCGTATGAAGTTGATGCTGTTCAGTAAAAGAGAGTCACCGTTCATAACCGTCATAAAGAAGCATGGGCTTTATGAGCTCGTAAGAACCACTTTATTCTGGCAAGAAGAAAAAGATGCTCACTTTGTCTAGTTGGTCGAATATCTTGTCAACTCTTTCCTGGGGGGATTCCTCTTGTTCGGCTTCTTTCGTCTGGTTTCCCTGCGCAGAAAGTAGACATAAAAAAAAAGTTAAAAAAGAAATAGCGCGAAATTGAACATGAAGCATCACAGAGATCTTGCTCAAACGACAAAAATGTAGAGGAGCTCCGGTTGCACTTAAACGCAAGCTTGTAATGAAGGCACTTTGAATGGTAACGATATTACAGCTTCATTCACTTTTGTTCGTCAACATGAGTTGAACTAAGCAACATAACGATGCTGGTTGGAAGACATGCAAGTGTGTAAGCAGAATATAGTCCTTTCAGAAAAACAAAAGAAATCACGCTGGTGTAACGATCTACTAGAGCAGCCTGAAAAGTAATGCGACGTCCTGCATCCTCAAAAGAAGAAAGAGAAGTGAAGATTATTCAAGAGATGCGCTGCATTTCGTCACCCTCGTCTTAAGACACCATTATCTTTGACACAATGCTGGCTTCCATTCTCGCACAGGCAGTTCAAAACCATATGTGGCTACAGGGAACATGACCGTCAATTCTTGATGTTGTTTTCCACGGCAAATCATTCTTTCACATGGCCGTTACAGTAGCAAATGTTTTGCTGGACTATAAACATGTTCTTTTAATGTCTCCTTGGCAATTCAGGCGCTATCGTTCCCAAGAAAAGAATGACAACAAAATATTTTTCAAGGGCTAATGAATCCATTCTTGATTTCCTTCAATTTCCTCAAGGTAAATTTACCGGTAACACGGTTTATTACCCGTACGAGCAATTTAAATATACTACGCCATGACTAATGTCACTCCGAATAAGAATAACCTTAGGGCTCGCGAAAACCCGTGGATCACTCCAGACACACTTTATCAGGTATGCAAATTTAAACATTACAAAAAAATGACAAATTCTTTAATGTGTTTCAAACTGAAGCAAACATTTGTACATTCAAATAAGTAGACGAAGTTATTACTCTCATACTCTTCCGCATTTTATAAAAAACGATTTTGGAAAGTTCTGGAGCTATCTTTAATAAAATGAACGTAAAATGATCGACCACATCAAATTGGACAAAAAGTTGCTTAGGGATATAAAAGAAATAGCTACCACATTTCATTTGTGCTTGCATTCTCTATTTTCAACTCCTGATGCACAACGGTTTGCACATACAAAGCGCGGCTGAAGTAAATCCAGAAATGATGACTTATGAAGGTCCTTTTCAGATGCTACTAGACCTTAAGTCAAAAGCGTCGTGTGGACCCGATAACATACACCTAACGCCTTCCTTCACCGTTAAGCGAAATCCCTTGCCTGGTTTCTTCTCATTTTTCGCTCGTCACTTTCAAGTGCCATTGTTTCTTTGAACTGGCAGCGAGCCGGAGTCCTACCGTTTTTCTTTTGTTGTTTTGTGTTTTTTATAAAGGTGATGGCACCCATCCAACAAACTCCAGACCAATTTCCCTGACCTGCTGGTGATACAAACTTTTAGAAGATATTTCAAATCACATCAGAAATTGCCTTCAAGAGCGCGACGCGCTTTCACCCTTTGAACTTGGCTTTCGTAGAGGCTTAAAAACAACTCGGCTTATTTCTACGGTTCAATTCCTTCGCGTTTGTCAACGACAAGGGTGGTCAAGTTGACATTTTTCTACATTTCAGAAAAGCATTTGATGTAGTTTCTCATCCTTGTCCAATCACTAAGCGGAACAATATTGGACTTACAGGCACTTTAATTAAGGGAATCCACTCACACCTCGAAATAAGGGCAGTTTGCTGATAATGAAGGCCAATACTCTCGTCCTGTATCCGTGAATTTTAGTGCCTCGCAAGGGATTGCAATTTGGGCACTTTTGTTCTTAATTTATAATAATTATTTGACTGAATGTGTCCACGAGAGCGTCAATATTCGCTTGTTTGCAGATAATTGCCTTACGTTCAAAGCGGTTACTTGTAGAAATTATTAACTTGTGTATGAAGTTAAAAAAAAAACTCGCTTCATGAGGATCACAAACAAAAAGAACAGTGCCTTAAGTACGTTTGTTCAATTAGCATTGTTTACCTTACCCAAACTGGAAGTTTTAATTATCTCGGTGTTACTTTCACTAGCCGTCTCAATTGGTCATCTCGCATTGATCACATATGCGCTTCTGCACGTCCCATTTTAGGATTAATTCGTCACAAGCTCAATCATTGTCCGTCGCCTGTTAAGCTGTTTGCGTATAATACACTCATACGCTCTCAGCTGGAATATGCTTGTACTGAGAGGACCCATTTAGTAAAACCGATTTCAATATTTCTGTTAATTCAGAGACTCGCCATTAGATTTACAGATACTTGTTATTCCCGTTCCGATTTTCCAAGCCAAATAATGAAGTCGAATAACTTACCGCCTATAAAATTTCATAGGGAACTACCTAGAATTGAACTTGTGCATGATTCGCTAAATGGTATTTTGAAATATTATCCTATCCACCACTTGCAGCCATCGTCAACGCAGCCTACAAGACACCTTCATCCCTACAGGTTAGCGCCCATTTTTTTCACGTGCCAATTCCTTCAAGCACTCCTTTTTTTTCCCGCAAGCAATATTTCACTGGAACTCATTGCATCAGGACACATTCAATGCAGATGGCGTACTTCAGTCCCTCGAGCACTTTTTTTCTGCACTTAAGAATTATGTTCTCCTATTTTGATGTTTTCTATTTCGTGTAGTCTATACGTACTTTGCGATTTCATTATTGCGTAACGCATGCAAGCAAATTCAAGCACTTAACAATCCCTTAACCTTGTGTTCCGTTTCACTGAATAAGTGTTCATTTGGCCGAATTCATTATTATGGACAGCGCTCAGCGATTGAAACGCGGTACTCGGACCACATGGCGGCCAGACCTTTTTGCGCCACCGCAGAGCGCTGCGTGATCGCTGGGGGACTAAGTGCAATCACAATGCGTCAGAGAGTATCTTGCCTTTATCGCATGTATACCGGCACTTGCTGCGAGTGCACTCGAACCCGGTAACATTATACAAGTACACATTTCCACATTTTATAGGCAGCTGGCGCTCTTTATCCTAAATAAAGTTAAGATCAGTCAGAGCTTGCACGTCTCGAGTATTTATTCCCTTCGCCCAAAGGCGACATAGATCGGGGTCAAGCTTAAAGAGAGGAAACCATTGGCAATGGCGGCTCCAGGTGCCATGGCGAAGCATGCATGCACATAGCCTCGCTCCCAACGCGGAAGTGTGCGCTGTCCGCATAAACTTTAGTACCGCATACGTTACCTCTAGATAGGCCTAACAAAGGCTGCTAAAATGCATAGGATAAGGAGTGCCTCCGTTTTCTGAAAAATGCGGAGTCAATGAACATGCACTTTTATAAAGCTTACCGTGCTTATAGTGAGTGCCCTAAGAGGAGCCATATACTACCAGCTGTATTACCCTGATCTAGTAAGGCTCAGCAAATTTGTAACACAAGATGCAACGCAGTAAAAGACAGTCAGCCACGATGATGGAATTCCGCTTGGCGAGTAGTTACGAAGAAGTGATACAGCAAAAATATATCGCAGACATGGCGTTCCTCGGTCGGCGCAGCATGGCAAAAATATCGCGCGTTGGGCCTCCGTAACACACCATCTATTTCAATATTTTTTTCAGCGCAACAGTATGTAATAAAAGACTTCGCGAGAGACCACATTTTTGAAACCTTACACAGCTGTTTTCAACAAACTGTCAAGGTTCCTCTGCATTTGCAGACAACGCTCCTGATGCATTTCAGGCTGAACGTAAACCTATCACATTATGAGGCCTGATAGATTACGGTATTCCTCCGCTTTCGAGAAACAAATTCAAAGGCTTTTAATGCCCATGTTTGCCACTATAACTTCGTCCCAGGAAATATACATATAAATAGAAGAAATATGCATTTGGTTTCATGCACCTATTACGCTTTAGCGTAATTTGCACGGTGTAATCAAAACTGTTCTTTTCGCGGAATTACGCCACTCGCTAATACTTTGAATCGTTCAAAAATATTCACTTATTTGCGTTCTGTGCTTTGTAGTCGTAGACGCAGCATAGTGGCATTTGCGCACAAAGCCGCCTTATTTCCACTACGCGACATGCCAGTAATGGTATCTAAGTATACAGCATAACAGGATTTTCTGAGAGGTTGTTGTTTACGCGCGTACGCTTAATTAGGTTGTGATCCAGTAGGCCTTTACAGGACACCTGAAGTGTTTGCTTAGAGTCATAGGTAATTCCAGACGTTAACATCAGCATGAGACGATCAGCGTCTGCGGCAGCAGCACAACCCTTAGCTAAGTGAAAAGAAAGAAAATAATAGTTTCGGCTGGCATAGGTGAAGCATGACGGCGCGTTCTTCAGCGATGCCGCTTACGAGTTACTTCCAGCTTTCGCAGCTGATCTCGTTTCCTTGGAAATTAAGGAAATTAAGGAAATTAAGTAATAAGAAAAGAAAATTTAATGAGCTAAATATCAACATACAGTCTAATCTCACCTGCGAGCTATCGCGACGTCGTTTGTTGTGTCGTCATCGTGTTGTCGTCGTTGCCAATACGTTGTTATCGTCATGGTCCTCCATAAATTATCACTCCTTCAAACCCTACATAAAAGTTTTCCTTTAAGTACGTGGTAAATGAAATTTTTCCATGAGCGGCCTTAGGTATTATTTTTTTCTGCGTGGCAAGACATTAGGGCACGGTTCAACTTCCTCTCAACGATCGTAAAAGCAGTGGTCCAGGATTCGAATCCCGGACCAGGAGGAATTTTTCTTCAGCTGTGAGGCTTTGCTTTCGGGGAACCTGTATGGGTTTCTTTTGTAGCAATGCTAAGATTGGGTGGATGCCTCATTTTCCCTTTATTGATCATATTGTGTTCCACGCGCACTACGTGACACCTGTACTTTAAAGAATATTTCACTTCCGCCGACACGGCCGGGGCGGCACCGTCTGAACTTACCATGGCTTCGCTGCACATACATCTCTACAGCAGCGCAACCTAAGAAAAGCGATTGCAGGTTTGCAGGTACAACCGTAATGCTGAGCTGGTAGAACATTATACGCGTCATGCGAAGGCCGCGAGTTTGGAGATGATATACGCCACAGACACGCTTAGGTCTCATCTTCGACACGTTTTCCGACCCCAGCCTCGACGCTTTGCTTCTCCTTCGGAAAGTAAAGCAGAAGCCACATTTTCGAGCATTGTAGCCGCCTATACCGTTCCTCTCCTCCATTCAATTTCAAGCCCGGAACAAGATCACCGTGTCCTTTGGGCTGTCTCCGGCAACCACAAGTGAGCCTCTTCATTCCAGAAGTTCGAGAGCAGTCCGACTTGCCCATTTGTGCCCTGCGACTTGCCGCTCTAAATGCACTGCATGGTTCCTGCTCCAACCGAGTTCATATTTGTACAGATGCTTCTTCGACTCTGACCTGCTCTACTGGCGCGATAGATATACCGTCGACGTCAACCTGCAAGTAGTTCAAGATCAGCCACGTCACAACCTTGACAGGGTCTAAACTTGTTACCCTTCGTAGCGCAGGGCTTTATGCGCGTCAAGTCCCCAAATCACTTGTCTATATTATGTGATTCAAAGGAAGCCCTGCAATCCCTCTGATCAGCTATGCATCGCAGCTTACGCGAACAACTCATGGCAGAAATACGATTACACTACCATCAAGTGGTGGACAGAGGCCACGACAAAACATTTAAGTGACTACCTGGGTACGGAAAGGTCATTGGAAATGAAAGTGCTCACAAGAAATATGGAGGCATATGGAGAATATGAAGGCACCTTGATCCCATTGTCGAGAACAGACGCTGGGCGGCACCTCAGCTGTGACGCCTATATTATCACTAAGAAAATGAAATACACCAGAGTTCGCCAACCGGCAACTATATACCATGGACTCCCATATGAGATTACAACTTTTACCCGGTTTTCCTCAACCGGAAGAAACGTTATTTTGCTGCTTGCGACTAGGAGTTTCTTTCACGAACGCCGACTCATTCATAAGTGGAATGGTGGATAGTGACAATTGCAGCGCATATGGTGTAGAAGAAACGATCAAACATCTGCTGTGTGACTGCCTGACATACGAAGATGAGAGGATTGCCCTTCGGACAACTTTAGGGCACTCAGATGAAAGGCCTTTAACAGAAGACAAGATATTGGGACCGTGGCCTCGTTTGTCTGCTATGTACAAAGCCACAAGAACGCTCGTGCGTTTCTTTAAGTGAACCAGCCTATGATGACCGTTTGTGATTGACTCAACCATGAACCATTGATTGCGTGTGTACTAGAGCGAAATGTGAACAAGGAAAAGCTGTGGGAGGCCATGCTGTTTCGCCCAGGGCTGGATGACCAGCGAAAGTTGGTGAACCGGGCGAGGGTGGCAGCGAGAGCCCACGGGAATCCTGGAATAAGGAAGCCACCCACCAGAGGGGGAAGAAAAATCTATTTCTCTCCAGGGCATTCCCGCTGCCACATCCTAAATTAAATAGGTCGCAGGCGGTTACATTAAGGCTTCTGCAGACACGAACGTACCCTAACCCGGTCATCATGAATAAAATTAATCCGGACTGTGGGGTTTCAGTCTATTGTAGTAAGTGTGGGGGTTTGCTCGATTTAGAACACATGCTGTGGCGCTGCTTGGCGTTGGCCGGTGATGGTTTTCGAGGTGAACAGTAGTAGCTGCGGACGCTGCACAGTGGAGTGCTGGTGGACAGTGGCGTAGCTAGGTCGTCTGGCACCCGGGGCCCTTTGCTCTTCTGTCATCCCCCCCCCCCCCCCCCCCCGCGGGTGTAGTCGAGGAAGGCGAGGATATCGACAATTTTCGGGTGTCTTCAGACGTCTATGACACCCCCCCCCTCCCTACTGGCCCCGTGCACCCGGGGCCCACGGCCCCGCGGCCCCCCCTGTTGCTACGCCACTGCTGGTTGACTAACTCAGGGCTGTCCAGAGGGCCCGTGTGACGGCAGAGGTGCTCGGCCCGCATCAGTCCCAGACTGATCCCTCAGGACCTAAATAAAGTTCTTCATACCATCATACCATATGGCTAGTTCATACATAAACATACATATATATATATATATATATATATATATATATATATATATATATATATATATATATATATATATATATATATATATATATAATCCCCTTTCTCCAGTGCAGGTAGCCTATGGGGATCAGCATGGTTAACCTGCCTGCCTTTTCCTTGTGACTTCTCTCTCTCGCTCTCTTGCGGGTTTGGCTCCCACTGGCGGCCAGTCGTATTTCCTTCAACTTTAATTTCCATTTCTTTTTATTGGGACCAACAAGATTATCGCAAATGGGCAGTAGTTTAACAGCGCAGTTAAAAAAGAACTGAACTTCTCTTAAGCTATTATTGCTTGCGTTCGTTGTCTGTTGTCTTTATGCGATCGTTATATGACTAAAAATTCGAAACACTTCTCGCTGCTTCCTCTTAAGCAAGAATCCGTAAAAAAAAAAAATTCTAGTAATGGTCCGGCTTCGATCCGGCGCCTTTCGCGCGGAGCTGTAAGATATACAGATGACGGAACACAGTTAAAACTTTTTGTCATGCGCTCCGGTAACTGCGATCCAGGGTGCGGGAAACTTTGGAAAATGGTTCCATTAGTTCCGCAGGCACATATTAAAATGAATGAAAACATATACAGTGTGTTCAAACTATCATGCACCAAGATTTAAAAGTATGCGCATGCCACGTAGCTGGACAGAACCAAGGTGACGTTGTTTGCCGTCGCTTGGAGATACTGAGATTATTTTTCGCATTCCTCCTAATTAGATCATTAGTCTTAATTAACTTCTCAAATATTATAATTAAATGAAAAACTCCCCATACAGCTTTCTCTTGCGCAATACGTGCTACATAAAAGTGCTTTTCCGAGCATGAAAGACGCTCGCGAATACGTGCAAAGTGCCTTGAGCGGCCAGTCGCGCAGCAATTTTGCGTGTATTTGCGGGCTTCTTTCATGGTCGTAAATGATAGTTGGGACACCCTGTATATGAATGAAATTAGCCTCGAGTTCCCATGTTTGTTATGTTACCAACTGCGGATGGCCCCTACGTGCGCACATACTGTTCCCCTATTTTCCCACGCACGGGGAATGTCAGAGCGCCGGCTAATAACCACCGTACAGCGTCTTGCCAGCAGTCGAAGCGCTTTGAATATGCACGCGCAAGTCGTCTACACTAAATGCCATGAACTTGATATTAAAGAAAGAAACATTTACGAGCACTTTGGTCTGCAAGTCTTCGAAACTGCGCAATTTTTCTTCCTCACTGCCAAGCCGCCGAAACGTGCACTGATCGCCACGCACATCCCTGCAGGGAATCTCCATAGTATTACATGGAATACAGTGCGCATGTGTCGCATTCAAAGCTACGATCTATTCCTATACTCTGACATACGGAGGGGAGGGGGGACAACTTCATGCGACAGTTGTGGGTGTGAGCGGTACATCGAACATCTCATCCGCACCTGTCCCCGCTACGATGGCTTGCGTATTCGTCTCCGTGCTGCGTTCGATCACCTCGACTAGAGATCATTCTCGGTTACAAACGTCCTCCTTGGACAGTGGCCCCATGCGCCAAAAGCTGAGAATGCGACACTTACATTGCTGCAGACCCAAAGTACTCTAGTGACCGACTGTGCAACTCCAGATGAACATTACCCTGAGTGCTTTTTTTTTCCATACCATAACCCCCTTCCCCGTGCGTAGGATAGCAAACCAGACGTACTCCCGTCTGGCTGAGGTACTTGCAGTTCTCTCCTCTTCCGCTTTCTTTTTCTCTATCTCGTCGCACTTTCTCGAAAGTAGACGTAGTGTGTGTACGACAAACCGCTGTAATACAGTTGACAAGGAAGCTCACTTAGAATAGAGATAACAGATGGCTTCTTGGTCAGAAATGCATGCCTTACATCTAACTGATAGCCTTTGAACAGTTTAATACTGCAGTTGTATTTCGCCGAAGTCGTTCGGACGAAATATTATGGCGGTAGTTGAAGCCTTGCCTACGTGGAACACGCGGATGCGCGGCGTGCGCCCGTTCCCGCGCGGTGCGCTACGCCGACTCGTATTTTCTTCGCCAGCGTATATAATGGGACGTATCGTCGGTATATACTTCTGACAAACACGGCGGGCACTGTCGTCGGCGGCGGATATCGCGGAAGCTGTTCGCGTCATCTCCTTATAGTAACAGGGCTGCGTGGTCAAGAAAAAGGTGAGAAGTGCAGAAAATTGAGCTAGTTGTTAAATATTTATCGTGAAAGGAGATACGGCGTGCAGCCGCGGACACAAGAGAACAGAGACAGCACAAACGCCGACTATCAACAGAAGGGCGCACTGACGTGGAAAAGAAAGTAGATAAAACTTATCTAGGTGGCGCTACCATACGCGAACATGCGCAGTTAAGTTTTGTGTCCACTTTCTTTTCCGCCACAGTGAGCCCATCAGTTGGCAGTCAGCTTTGGGGTTGTCTGGTTCTCTTTCTGTTGTGTCCGTGTCGGCACGCCTTATCTTTTTCCCGAGACAGAGAGAGAGAGAGAAACGAAAGGAAGTTAACCAAGGCCGTGCCCGGTTGGCTACCCTACTCTTGGCGAGAGAAAAGGGAAGAAAAGATGGAGAGGAAAGAAAAATAATAGTCAGTGATTCACAGTCACGAATGCCAATCGTAATAATCAGTCTCGACTGTCACGAGTGTTCATACAACCCAGTGTCCATCAAGAAACGCAGAGGAGCTTTTGTGGTCTTCTGCATGCAAACATGCATAGGCCATGGTGCAAAGAACTTTTCTTCTGAGGGCACTTATTCTCTAGCAGATTGAGTTTCGCTTGTAAAGTATGTCATTGTGTCCAAAAGGATGTGCAGTGACACAGAAGGTGCTCGATAAAACAAATGTGAGCAGGCCACTGTGCAATAGCACGTCAGCCGCCGTATTCGCTGCTCTCGGTATGGCCGATGAAAGGCCGAAAAAATCGTGCGCAGGTGATTTCATGGCATCAATGTCCGCAGTGGCCATCGATATTGAGCCATAGCAGCGCCGCTTAAAATCGTCGGCTAACGTGTGGTCGAGCGTTCCAATGAAAAATGAATTTAGCGCACAGGTTTGCTTGTCCAAACATGCGCATCCGCGAGGCTGCTGCGTGGCACAGAAGCGGGCGTTCTGCTGTGGTTGCCGAATTCAAGGGCTTCTCGCGTCAATAAACAACTGGTTACATGCATAGAGTGTCCTACAACATACTAGAGGGTATTCTGGCGCTGCAATCGTTCGGCTACCATGGGAATGATGGGAAGTACATAGATTTGTCTGACCTTCGTGCTTGTGGATTCAGACGTTCTGGTGGAGTCGTTTATTACGCGTTGTATCCTTTCCTTGTCGTAAATTTCAGAGCAATCTATGCTTTTCTAAGTGCAGAAGACACTGCGAACACGCACTATCGTTGCTAATTGTAGCGATTCAGTTTGTCGAGGTGGTCAAATCGAAACGCGCCATTGTACTGGCTTGCCCGCGATAAATTCATAAGGGCGTTATATGTCGCTTATCAATGCATGCGTCCGTGGCGTAATGGCTTCAATATAGGGCGTCTGTGCCAGAGGTCCCCTGCTCGAATCCTGCCATGGGACAATTTTAATAACGTTTATTTAATTATCTATTGCGCAGTACCTTGTTGAAAATGACGAGCTTACAAAGTCACGAAGCCGTTTGAAGCCAGACGGACGAAGTTTAGGCAGATCGATGTATTTGCCATAATTCCTATGCTGGCTCAACCGCTCCCAGTGCGGCACCCATAGACAACAGCGCCAGAGGTCCCTCTAGTGATTTTTGTATGAAACTCCATGATTACATCTGATTGGTTACTGAAAAAAGTAATTCAATTACAGTGGGCCTTACCTAAAAAGAGTAATCAATCAATAACACAATTACTGAAAAAGTTAAATAATTACATGTAATTCGCTACGCACAAATCTTGAATGTCACCTGAACACGACACACGATAACGTCGACGACGGCGGCATAACTCAAACGATGGCCAGCCCATTCTCTGGGCAGCATGTATATGGGTCATTCATTATAAGTAATTCATTCATGTGAAAGATTTATTTTAAACCAGGAGTGTGTGTACAGGAGGCGAGTAGACGGAACGCCAATCACAGGACCAAGCCGCGGCCGGAAGTGAGAGGGTCGTTTCTGGCAAGAGATGAAATATAGACTTCGCAGCACGCTACCGTAAGCCCGCACACGCAGTCTCCCTGGATCCCAATCCCTCAGACCACGTTCATTTGCAACCGCTTTCGGTAAGAGACGCATTGCCACGAGAGCACGACAGTGAACGCGCGGTTGAACCTTATTAGATCAGATCGCTGGCACCTAGTGGTAAAAAACTTCTTGCGGGATAACTTTTTTGCAAAAGTAGGCTTCGTAAGGGCCTGCGTCAGACAAATTTTCGTGCTCCGATTGGTTCACCTCCCCTTGATACGTTCGCATTCAAGTGCTACATGAAGCATGACGGCAGAAAGTGATCACAGTGAACAAGTAACATTGGCACCACAGCAATGCGGTGTGGTCCTTTCTCGTCATTATGTATCTTGCGTTGTTCACTCTTCGTTCGTACCAACCATTATCCAAGCTTACGCTATAGTGACTCGGTTATGGTGGCTTAGCGGCTATGCATGTTGTGTCGCTGCATAGTTCGACTCTTGACCATGCTTTAGGTGCGCGCGCGTTAAAGTACTGCAAGTGATGAAAATAACCTCAGAGCTCTCCGTAACAGCATCCCAATAGCTCACTGTGCAGTTTTGGCACATCAAACCGCAGAATTTACGCATTAGCGGACGTCATTTAATACCCGATGAGTAGGAAATCGTGAGAAAAAGAACAACGTAAACAGAACAAGAGAATAACGAAGCCTCGGAAAGGCGAGGAGCTAACACGTTGTGTATAAGTTTTCATGATCCGTGCAAGCATGCATGTCGACTCATGCGCGTGTCATAGCGCTGCAGTAGGCGCAGCTCTTTTTTGGTACGCCGATGCTGGCGGCTCTTGTGCTCTGATTCTTGTTCCCGCCGCGGCTGCACTCTGAAGCTCTGCATGGAGTGACGGTCGATGGCGTCTCCCTGCTTGCTTGCGTGCGCCACTACGGCGGCAGGACGTGAGCCGAAATTTTCTGCATGCTCTTTCGCACCTGGGCACGTTCACCGCTGCGTCTAGAGGAGTGACGCTGGAAGCGATGCCGATTATTCGGAGTTCTTGCCGGTTGCCGCAAGAAGAGGTCGAGCACTGCCCACGCCTATACAGAGTGGGCAGAGCTCAACTCTTTTCCTGCGTCTTGCACTCGGAATCTCGTCTGGCAGTCTCGTGCTCAGTAACTACGGGCCTTTTCCATCGGCAGAGCATCTTGGACTTTTCACGTACTGGACCAAGTAAACGCGACGGTGTCGGTCTTCGCCGGCTTGAACGGCACAATTTTCGCGGTTTTTGGTTCGGCCGCATCCTTAGCGACTGATAAGTAGTTTCCTTTAGTAGTTTTATTGGCAGAACGTTTACGCCCGCTTTCTTCGAGCTTGGTGATTAGTGAAACTTTCCGGCGGTAGGCTGTAGTATTCAGCGTAGAAGACAATAGATATTCTCTCAAGAAGGATTCAATTTTTAGTAAAGCTTGTGCCATTGTCAGTTATCCGTATAAGACAAGCAGCCACTTCTGGTGTTTCTGACAATTGCGCAACGTACAAATGAAAAGGGCGCCTTTTCTACGCAATGCTGAACGCTTTGGAGCTCCATAATAACCCTCGCTACAGCTACGTCCCTAGCAATTATTTCCTTAATTAGCTGGCGTGTCATATTAGGTTTTTATAAAAATGACGCCCACTTTTCTATCCTTTGGTCTATCAGCAGCGCTTCGTGAACGCTTAACTAAATGGAAATAGATGGCAAAATCGCACGTTTCAAGTCGCCATATAGCGCTAGCGGTAGCAACAGTTTGTACCAAACAAAATAAAGAAGAAAACAAGATACGCCGAACTTCACTCATCGCTAAACCAGGGGCAACAATCTGCAGCAACTTCGTTCTGCCTTCTCGGGTTATCCACGCATTTCTTAGCCATGATACAACACTGAAATGAAAAAGCCCATTGAGCCAGCCACGGTCACGTCTGACCTCCGAAGGCACACAGTCGGGGTGACCTTCCCGGTGTCTTTTGTACATAGAAGGCAGGGCGAAACGCAAACGCCTGTCAGTCTGCGTCCACTGCACGGGAACACCGCGACTACCACCGGACGACCGCTATTAGGGGGCCACCGGTGGTGGTAGAGGCGGCGGCGACGACGTCAACTTCTGATTAACGATGGCGCATTTGTTGCGCGAATCAAATGAGCGGCGGCTCTCCGCGACGACGACTAACGACGGCTGCCCAGGGTTGCCGCGAAGAAAGGATAAGGAGCGCCTCCTAGAGGCGGTCGCCCCTCCCTTACCAGCATCTGATAGATGGCATCTACGATGTTGTACATCTCGTCTCTTGTGATGAATCCATCGTTGTCGACGTCGTACAGTTTGAAGGCCCCTGCGCGATGGTATGGGGGAGGGAGACAAGAGAAAGAGTGAGACATTACAAAAGGAAAAGTGACTTCGGAAAGCACCGCTGCGAGAGTACTGTTTAATAGCTACGGTGAACTCCGCTCATAGAACACCAAGAACAACTCCTCCCGGGAAGTAAATTCGCTGGAGATGACCATGACCATTGATAGAATTCGTAGACCATAGTCTCTACAGTTAGGACAGAAAAGTAGGCGACGGCGTACATTTACTGGAACGTCTACGTCTGTTATACCCGGCGGCGCGAACACTACCTAGAGGTTGGTGCAGCAGTTATCTCCTGCAATTTTGTGAAGCCATTGACGAAGAAGTAAAGGGAGAGTTATCTCCCCTCGCACGCCTAAAGTTGGAATATCTGCATTTATCGTTAAATCACATTGAGTGACCAATGTAATTTAGATTATCACAAGTCGCAGTTATAGAGAATATACCTTGGTGTAGTTGCAACGTACGAGGTACGTTTACGTACCTCGTACCTCGTTTACGTACCTCGTACCTCGTACGTACGTGCGAGGTACGAGTACAAGGAGGACAAGCTCATCATTATGTCGCAGCAGATATTATTAAACAGAAAAGGATAAAATTCTACGAGTACACGCATTGTATTTAACCGAGTAGATGAGACGAAATATATCTTTTTTTTTTGCAAAGTCCATAACGGTGATGTATAATTGCGTGCAATCAATCACTATCCCACTTCGCACAATTTTTTTTTTTTTGAAGAGTAAAAAAGCTGAAGGTTTCGATTATCGATTAAGAGGAAGCTTTAGCTCGAGTGCTCCTATCTAAATACATGTAAAAGGAGAATTCGTTTTTCTCGGCAACCAGTGCATCAAATTTGACGAGGTTTGTTGCATTTAAAGCACAAACGTAAAATATAGTGACTGTTGGTTTCGAATTTTTTACTTAGGTTGTCAATTTTTTATTAAAAATTGGCAAAAATCCAAAATTTTCAAAAAATGAAACTATCAAGTTTACAACTCTGTAACTCAACCACTAAATAGCATAATACAATTATGTGAATCGCATCTAATAGTACATGTAAAGCGGACAAAATTTTTATGTTACACATGAATATAACAAAAATTTAATGATAGGGAAATACAACTTTTGCAAAACCGTTGTAACCAACGTAACAAATTCACGTAAGATGTAAAATGACCTATTGTATTCGTCCGCTTTGAATGATCTAATGGATGCCGTTTACAGAACCGCGATATCAGTTCTTGATGCAGAGCTATGAATTTGTAAACTTGATGCTTCTATTTTTTTCAAACAGTCAAATATTTGAAAATCGTTTTAAGAAAATTCATGCCCTAAATCGAAATTCTGCTTCCAACAGTCACTAGAATTTAACTTTCTCTTTCAAATGCAACAAATTTCATCAAAATCGGTCAAGCAGTTATCTCATAAAAACGTTTTTGCGTTTTACATGTATTTGAATAGGCCGCGTCGGAGTTTGGCCCGAGCTAAAGCTTCCTCTTAACTTCAGCCCGGTAAAGCGTCTCCATAAGCACCACTGCTGCACGCCATTGAGCTTCCACACATTATCCGAGCTTCCACGCATTATACTGAGTATACTAGGCCTGACAGGTTTCTACGAGTATTTCGACGAGGAATGCCTTCAAAGTGGTTTTCCCATTTAAATAATGGAAGTGCGGACCGCTTATTGCAGAGAGGCATGCAGACGAAGTGCTCATTTTGTGGCACTATCAAATTTTCTAGTAAGAGCGAAACTACATTCGCTAAATTACACAGGCATATGCATAAGTTTAGGGTGCAGTGCGTGTAGAAGGCAGGAGGTGGGAGGGGTTGATTGGGGAGGGGAGAAGGGAAGGAGCTAAAATATTAAACGCACAAAGAAGCACTTAGAAACATGTTACAACTTGAGGTAACGTTTCTGAGGCATCATAAAAATACAGTATATTTTTATGACGCCTGTTTTCTCTTCAGCTTTTGCTGCTTGGCGCGTGTAATAGGAAAGCCGCCATGGAGTAAAAGGCATATTCCTTTTTTCTCTTTTTCGGCTGCTTCATACGGACGCGCTATCTACTGAAAAAAAAAACGATGTACGCGAACGTCGCAACTCAGAAATTAAAGATTCGGTAAGCCGCTACAACAGGACGACAAGAAATTTACGAGGCGTAACTAACGTCTTTTCCATTTTATACCGAAAAGCGTAGCCAAGCGCTACGTGGCTCGCGAATAATGTTCGCCTACCGCAGGGTGCTCCCGAAAGTTTTTTTTTTTTGTAATACGATTGAAATGGAGAAACTGCACTTGTGCTGGCGTTTGGCGATCAATCATTAATGAATAGTCGGCGGATGCCATTAATAAAGACAGAAAAGTGATCATGAGAAATGTGAAATAATTTACGACAGGAAAAAAAAATATTCTTATTAACTGAGATGAAAATATATGGAGGAGCTGTCACCGTTTGCTCGCGACGGCTGCCCTCTTCACTTTGTTAATAATAATGTTTAAAAAATTAAGTCGATAAAAGCTTGCTTTAGGCAAAACATGTAACAGTTTGAGGAGTAAATGTTTCTGTCGAAAATCTCTCATTGAAAAAAAAACGTCTGCAGATAAATGGGAATTTGTTTTGGTAGAATGAATGATATAATTGCATGCTATTCGGTAGAATGAATATTTGTCACCTATTCCAGTGTCTTCAAGGAAGGATTCAAGTGCTTTCATTGGTTTGTGACTCAGTACTTCTGATGGCTATAAAAAAGAAAGGAAAAAAAATAACTGGCGAGGTCAAGCCAGTCATTTTTTTTTTTCGTGCTTTGCGCAGATAATTTTATGAGGCGTCGAATTGCACTGTTCGGTTATATTACCTTCTAGTGCCCTGGAAGTAAATGTCAACGTTACTATATGAGTGAGGTCGGTAAATTAAACCAGATGCACTCAGACGTACTAGAAATACATATAATACGTTTAATGTTAAAGTATTAGTACATTTAGTTTTTTCAAAATTCTGCGCTAAAGCTGCGTAAATGCTCATTACACAGGTGGTATATACGGTTTGGCAGACAACTTTCGTGAACACCGTGAACACCGCCGGGACACATGGGAGTGGCAGGGAACCAAGAGGCGGACAGGATAGCTCGAGGGTACACTTATTACCGAGCATCCAACGTAGGCGACCTCGAGGAGACCGAACCTGTACCCCAAGACTATTCGGCGATACTAAATTACTACAAGGGCTGCAGAAAGCGGTATCCACCACCGCACAACTCCCTTAGCAGAGAGGACTCTGTCGCGTGGAGGCAGCTACAAACGGGCTCGTACCCGAACCTAAACGTACTAAGCAAAATTTATCCCACACAATACAATGACAAATGCCCCTGGTGCCACGAAACACCCACGCTGTATCACATAACGTGGACGTGCCAGAAGATAGGCGTGGTACCCGTTATACCAAACCCGAGTGCAGAGCAATGGGAGGGAGTGCTCTCCAGCGATCGCCAGGTCGACCAAGAAGGTCTGATTCGGCAAGCACAACTGGCAGCAGCATCCAGCGGAGCCCTGGACCAAGGGCAACCTACCGTTGTGCTAGAAGATGGACGATTCCATCTGAAGACCGCAGAAGACCAACGAATCTAAAGCTGATAAAGTTTTTCATTCACTCACACTCCCCTAACATAAGATGTCGCAGTAGTTGGAACCAAAATTCGTGTTGAACCTTATCAAGGACTTTGGCGAGGTCAATCTGGAGAAGAGCTACTTGATCCGTACTACCCTCTATGCACTCAAGGACTGAACGTGCGATATGAACATCTGTCTGTATAGAGCGGCCTCGAATTCCGCATGTTTGATGATCACCTACTAATTTAGTAATGACTGTCTGCAATCTATTTGTCAGTACTTTTGCAAATATTTTGTAATAGACTTTACATAACGATATCGGCCTATATATCCGTTTACCCTCTTTATTACTTCATCAGTGCTCTTTGGTATTAAGGTAGTGTGGCCTTGATAGAAAGATGGAGGAAGCTCGCCATATTGATAGGCTTCCTCGAAGGGCTGCTCAAGAAAAGGACACAGTCATTCCTGAAATTTTATATAAAATTCAGCACTAAGGCCATCAGGGCCAGGCGTCTTGTTCTTCTGCAGCGTTTTGAACGCAAAATTAATTTCTTCTCTACTTATTGGCCCATCAACGCTGAGTCGATCATCTTTTTCTAAGTGTGGCAGAAGCGAAACAAACTGATCAGCTTTTTCTTCGTATCCATTCTGAGGCTTAACTGCAGTGATAAGATCTTTATAATGAGCTTCAAATAGGCTTATTATTTGGGACGTTTCTGTGTATATAGACCCACCAGACTCAATTTCCAATATTACGCGAAAGAAATACACCGCAGAGCTACGGCGAATTATTCGTCAACTCAAAGCAGTGGGACACAGTAAACCCCAAATTTTGTTTCTGCGAGACCCGCATGAGTTTTCTTTGCGAATCCGCAAAAGGACAGTAGCGAAGTGTTAGAACTTAAGAGGATCATAGAGCGCCAAAACGCTCAAATTCAGGAGCAGAACCCCGCAATATGGGCGCTTATGAATAAGATCGAAGCGTTGGCGAATAACGGCAGTTCGGCAAATGCTAGCCCCCAAAAGAACAGCACGGCTGCAAACAACGCCGCAGGCTTGCGCAGGTTGCCGCGGAGGGACCCCCCTTCGCCACACCTAGAGCGGGTGGCAGGAGAGGCTGGGGTTACGCAACGTGCATCAAGTAATCAAGAGGCGATGGACGCCGAAATGAGCCCCGCGAGCGGAGAGGAAGCGACGACCGCAGAGACCGCGACCACGGCAACGACACAGATCCCCCGAGAAGGAGAGCTGACAGCCATTTTGGCCGCAATTTACCAAATTAATGAAAGGCCTCAGATGCGATCGGTGAAGCACAAGCGCCTAGCGCCAAAAGTAGCCTGAACATCGGTGAGGAACCGCTTCGCGTACCCGAAAAAGGAGCGGTCCGCAAAAATCAAAGGCGCGATTGCGAAAAGGCGCAATCGACTCGAGACATCCGGAAAGGATAATGCAGAAGCCAATTAAGAAGCACAAGAAGAAAACCGGGGAGATACCACCGTAATTTACCAGTGGAACTGACGCGGGATACGCAACAAATAAGCGGAACTATTATTACACATTGACGGGCAAGAAAACAAGCCCGATGTAATTCATCATCATCATCATCATCAGCCTGGTTACGCCCACTGCAGGGCAAAGGCCTCTCCCATATTTCTCCAACAACCCCGGTCATGTACTAATTGTGGCCATGCCGTCCCTGCAAACTTCTTAATCTCATCCGCCCACCTAACTTTCTGCCGTCCCCTGCTACGCTTCCCTTCCCTTAGAATCCAGTCCATAACCCTTAATGACCATCGGTTATCTTCCCTCCCCATTACATGTCCTGCCCATGCCCATTTCTTTTTCTTGATTTCAACTAAGATGTCATTAACTCGCGTTTGTTCCCTCACCCAATCTGCTTTTTTCTTATTCCTTAACGTTACACCTATCATTCTTCTTTTCATAGCTCGTTGCGTCGTCCTCAATTTGAGCAGAACCCTTTTCGTAAGCCTCCAGGTTTCTGCCCCGTAGGTGAGTACTGGTAAGACAAAGCTATTATACACTTTTCTCTTGAGGGATAATGGCAACCTGCTGTTCATGATCTGAGAATGCCTGCCAAACGCACCCCAGCCCATTCTTATTCTTCTGATTATTTCCGTCTCATGGTCCGGATCCGTAGTCACTACCTGCCCTAAGTAGATGTATTCCCTTATGACTTCCAGTGCCTCGCTGCCGATTGTAAGTTGCTGTTCTCTTCCGAGACTGTTAAACATTACTTTAGTTTTCTGCAGATTAATTTTTAGACCCACTCTTCTGCTTTGCCTCTCCAGGTCAGTGAGCATGCATTGCAGTTGATCCCCTGAGTTACTAAGCAAGGCAATATCATCAGCGAATCGTAAGTTAGTAATGTATTCTCAATTAACTTTTATCCCCATTTCTTCCCAATCCAGGTCTCTGAATACCTCCTGTAAACACGCTGTGAATAGCATTAGAGAGATCGTATCTCCCTGCCTGATGCCTTTCTTTATTGGAATTTTGTTGCTTGCTTTATGGAGGACTACGGTGGCTGTGGAGCCGCTATAGATATCTTTCAGTATTTTTACATACGGCTCGTCTACACACTGATTCCGTAATGCCTCCATGACTGCTGTAATTGCTTTACAAGAAACAAACGGGAAACCAAGACTCCCGGGGTACGTCACTTACACTGACCCCACGGAGAGAGGAACGGCGGTGCTCATCCGCAGCAACGTGGCGGCAACTCAATATGTCATGGCGCAGGGTGGGTGCGAGCACACGCTGATCGAAATTCATGCAAGAGAAATTGGCAGCTCGGGCAATTTATTTCTAATGAGCGCGTACTGCCAGCCGTCACAACGGCAGTACAAATTTGTGCGCATCGTGAGCCAGGCGAAAGGGTTGGCGGGGACCAGACCGCTCTTGATCCTCGGCGACTTTAACGCCCCTTACACAACGTGGGGCTATATGTTTCAGTCCAAGCGAGGAAAAGTATTGGCCAAAGCAATGGAGGATCACGAGATGGCGCTCCTGAATGAGCAGGACGTAACCACCAGAAGAGGCAACAGTGCCGCGAGGGACAACACGCCAGACCTGTCGTGGTTATCAGGCACGCTAGACGTCTCCTGGAGAAGCGCAGAAGTGGACCTGAGGTCTGACCACAGCGTGATCGGCATCACCATCCGAGGCTCCCGATATCGGGCTGTGCTGGGGACGGCGCGGATCACGGATTGGGACAAGATGAGAAAGTTTACCCAAGACCAAGAAGAGGCGTCCGAGGAAGAATCGGGACAAGCTGAAACACAGAGGACCTACATCGAATGGGCGAGAGACCAGAAGAAGGCCCTCGATAAATTTACCCAAGAAATCGCAATGACATCGCAGACACCGTACGTGAAGCCCAGACTGACCCACATGTGGGCGGACCGACACTCGTTAACGCGGTGGTGGAAACGTCAGAGACACAACAGAAAGCTGGCCAAGCGCATAGCAGTCTTGAAGAAACAGATCACCGAGCACGTGGCCAAACTATGTAAGAAACATTGGCTGAAGACCTGCGACGGCCTACCGGGCAAGTTCTCGACGTGGAAGACGTGGTGTCTCTTGAGGCATCTGATCGACCCGCTGAGTAGCAAAACTGCGACCAATCGCAGCCTCACCAAAGTATTGAACACGTACAAGGGAGACGGCCACAGGCTCCTGGAAGACCTGAAGGCAAAGTACTTAAAGAACGAGAAGGTCCAGTACCCGGTGCCCGAGAGGTACGAAGGACCCGACAACGAAGAACTGGACCGGCCGTTTACCATGACGGAACTGTGGACAGCGATAGATGACAGTAACAAGAGAAGGGCACCCGGCAGGGATGCCATAACTTACAAATTACTCGGTAACAAGTGCGGTACATCGGCCAGCGGCCTCCTAGAAGCACATTAACGAAGCCTGGGAGAGCTCGCAGTTGCCGAAGGAATGGAAGGACGCCGAGGTCCGCTTCATTACAAAGCCCGGCAAGGCCCTCACGATAGAGAACATGCGGCCCATCTTTCTCACAGCCTGCGTGGGGGAGGTGATGGAGCGCATGGTCCTTCGCCCGCTGCACAAGCACCTCGAAGAAACGGATCAAATGCCAGAGACGATGTACGGCTTCAGGCAACATCTCAGCACCCAAGACGTGATGATCCAACTCCACGAACTGGTCGTCAAGCCGGCAACGAGGCACTTACCCCGCAGGATACTCGCTCTCGACCTGAAGGTAGCGTTTGACAACGTGTCCCATGCGAGCGTATTGCAGAATCTAAACAAAACCCGGTGTGGCCGAAAGACATTTGGCTACATAAAAGATTTTCTATCAAACCGAACAATGACCATCAGAATAGGGGAGGTGAAGTCGGACCCTGTCGAACTCAGCGATAGGGGCACCACTCAGGGATCGATCTTGTCGCCCCTGCTCGTCAATCTGGCCCTGCTGCCCCTGCCCGATCTACTCAAGCAATTTGAAGGCGTTGATCACGCCTTCTACGCCGACGATATTACGGTGTGGACGGCCCGAGCCGGATCCGATGCCTGGATGGAGGAAGTCTTGCAGTGGGCGGCAACGACCGTGCACGAGTACGCAAAGTCGTGCGGGCTGAGCTGCGCTCCCTAGAAATCAGAGCTGCTCATGATCCAACCAGGAAAATCCAAGAAGGAGCTGCCGCCGAACGTGATTATCACCATCGCCGGAACGACCATCAAGCCAACACAGCAGATTAGGATTCTCGGCCTACTACATCAGAGCGACGGGAAGGTACAATCCGCCATCACAAAGATCAAGACTTCAACCGAACAGATACTTGGTATGATTCGGAGGGTATCTAACAGAAACCGAGGCGTTAAAAAGGACGATGCCATGCGCCTGGTACGCGCGTTCGTCGTGTCGCAGGTTACCTACTCCACCCCGTATCTCCAGCTGACGAAGGCGAATAGGGACACCCTAAACACAATGCTTTGTAAGGCAACGAAACAAGCACTGGGCATGCACATTTACTCGTCCACTCAAAAACTGCTAGACATGGGCGCCAACAGCACGGTGGAGGAGCTCATCGAAGCCCACCTCTCTAATCAGAGAATCCGACCCAGTCACACGGAACACGGACGAGCCATCCTACGCAAAATAGGATGGCAGATCGAGCCAGTACCCATAAAGACGGCCCTTACGGAAGAGTGGAAAACGATCATTCAGACAAAACCTCTTCCCCGGAGCATGACGCCGGGCAAGGACGACGAGAGGCGCACCGCGTGAGCCAAAGCCCTAGCACGAAGGTTGGAAGACAACCCCAGGGTCCTCTACGCGGACGCCTCGCTCCGAAAACACAGTGACCGTGCAGCGGTGGTGGTTACATCAAAAGACAGGCTGATCGTCAGCGCATCCCAGAAGACAACAGACCCCGCAGTTGCCGAAGAAGCGGCCGTGGCCCTCACACTCGCACAACCGAGCGTGGACACCGTAGTCACCGACTCAAAGACAGCCTGCAGAAGCTTCCGCAGGGGGGTAATCTCCTCCGCGGCCCGAGCCATTCTAGCCAAGCACAAGCCTTCGGGAAGAGCCATAGAGCTCGTGTGGGTCCCGGCTCACTCGCAGGTAGCAGGCAACACCATCGCCGACTACCATGCCCGAGAAATGTCAATCCGGGCCGAGCACGAGCCGGAAGAGCTACCGCACCCGGTTACCAGCTTTCGGGACATTACCCGGATGTACCGAGAGGAAAGGTGCAGACTGCTAGAACCACACCCCAAACTCACCAGGCAACAACAGACGATCCTGCGTCGAGCGCAGGCGGGATCGCTTGCGCATCCCGTACTCAAGAACCGCATGTACCCTGCGGAATACGATATGCTCTGTCCTTTTTGCGGAAGAGAAAAGGGCACCCTGCCGCACGTCTTGGCAGAGTGCACAGAACTCAAAACCCCCCCTCCGCCCCTTCCCACCAACACCCCCAATCCCCAACCCCTTGAGCGATGGGAGACCTTGTTATCCAGCCCCACCCTACCGATTCAGCTCGTACTGACGGACAGGGGCCAGGAACTGCTGGAAACATATGGGTCCCGTAACTAGGTAACCACCCCGTCTGGTGCCTGCGTGCACCACCGATTTATTTCGGGCCCAGTAAATGTTGCTTCTTCATCATCATCATTCTTTGTACAGCTTCGTGCTGCAAAACGGGTGGATGTCCAGTTTTTTCCCCCTTTCATAAAGCTTCATCCAGCTTGCGGGCTTCCGCAGAACTGATTTGCCATATTCAGTGTACCAGTGCTTGGAGTTGATTAATTTAGCCTAGCTCTGCGATCTTGTAGCCTCTTGGTTAACTCAGGTGGTATAGATGCCTCCACAGTAAGGCGTTGGTCCTGGATTCATATTCCCTAATCGCAAAATTTTGGAAAGTATCTTGGCTTGTTCAAAATCGGCTAAATTACTTTTGCTTCTTGCGCCGTCCCCGAGCAATGCTCCTATTTCAATGTTGGCGTTAAAACCAATAATCAAAAGGTGAGTATTCAATCTCAGTCCATTACCAAGCAGATTGTGACGCCCGCTCCCCCATCTAGAGTGTCCGCCGTGTTGAAAGAATGAAAGGTGAAGGATGCACGATCGCATGTGTTAAATCTTACTTCTAAATATCTCCCTCCATTAAAATAGGTCACTCGATATACATAGCCCTGCTCTGAGTGGCTACTGGGCCGGTGAGCAGGGCGGATATAGCGTCACGATTCTGTGCCAATGTCAATCCACGTCGCGACGCCTCGCCCGCTTTAGTAATGGGATTAGCCAGCCGCGAATGGTGGCTGATAAGAAAGGAATAGAATCGAGCGACACGAATCCCTACATTAGGCCGGCGAAGTGTGCTTTTTTTTGGTTTCTCAGAAATAAAGACCATAATTGATTTGCGCATGTCAAATACGTCTGCTACACTTGCGTCGGTGGTGAAGCTGCACACGAATGATAATAGAGGATGGTAAAGAAAGTAAACATAACTTCTCCCTCAGCATTGGCAGATACTCCATGCATTCCTTGCATGCTGTCGCGAAAGGGACATATTTCGTTTTCAGTTACACCGAGGGAACGTCCGTGTTAGAAAAACCAATTTCCTAACGTTTAGAAAATACCGGAGGAATAATATGTGAAACGAAAGACGGAGAAAATTGCCGTCTTCATGCACTCATGTACGCCCGCATATTTTACAACATATAGGACTGCCTGTTTTATGATGAACGTTATTACCATGTGATGCTTGCCAAATTCCATTTTTTTTCTTTTTTTTCTACACAAGGCCTCATAGAATCGCATGTGCATAAGCTAGGCCAGCTATTAGCTCCCTAATGGACCCTACACCGGCGTTGATCCCGTATTGTGGCGCGCTATATGCGATAAACCAAACGCGGAGAGCGACGGCCAACGTGTAGTTCAATTACGCTTGTTTCATTTTTTTGCCTGTGTGGTAGTAAAACGCGCGTGCGTTTCTTATACTGCCTCATTCACGGAATCTACATCCATGCTGCCGCTCTGGCTTGCTTTCAATGTTCGGCAACTGGAATAAATCATTCTTAACTTTTGAGCACAAAAGATCATCTCTAGTAGCTTTCCGTTCAATTGAGAAAGTTGAATGGTATTTAACCCGAGGGGGCACACTTCGCCTGCGCACGATTTTCACAAAGCTCGCACCAGGATTGCAACAGTAGTTGGTATAAAATGTAGGCTTTCAATGCGAGGCCTTTCGTTATCACCGATTTGTCATAGGGTTTGCTCGAGAAAATTTCTGGAAAATGGACCGTTTGTATTATATTGAAGAGCGTAATGAAGCGAAGGAACACCGACAATTGCCTAAGCTATACTAAGTGCATGATCAGCGACCATTCTCCAAAGAAAATAAGTATTGCCCTCGGGATGAAGGAACTGGGCTTTCGGCAACGCTTTTCTTCCACGCATAGTTTTACACTTAGACAAAGTTCTGATGGTGCTAACGCCGGTGCAAATGCTTCTCGAAAAAAAAAACATATATTGTGAGAAAACGTGTTGTTCTGAAAAGCCGCCTTTTTTTTTAGTCAGAAATGTTTGTGTCAAGGCTGGGTCAGCTGGCATGGAATGAGCCCTGAGCAACTTTATAAGAGTGTATCGTGTCTTCATAACTATACACTTAAGTTCTATTTCAAGTCGTTTGCTTAGATGAGTACAAAATTTTGCTCTCTATATATCCTAGTAAGAAGGTAGCACGCCTCCGTAGTTAATTTGACATTGGTCTGATATACGCGTCACACGAAAGTTGTGTAAAATAAAATATCGCTACTGGTGAATAGAGCTAAAGACAGCATACAGACAAGTTACTTCCCGTGTATACAAGCAGAGGCGGGATAACAATAGGGCTTTACGCGTCCCAGAGTTCCTTGAAGAAGACAGACCAGCACGGAGGAACCGAGTCGCGGGTCGCGATAAGGCGAATAGAAGTGCACTGCCTCGCCCATGGAGCAGAAACACGGGAGGTATATATGCGCGCTTAACGACATGCGCCAGATAAAACGTGATACTGGCGGGAAGTCAGGCCGAGCGACGGCGCCAATCCATCGCCCCGGCCCGACCACCAACCATTCGTGCCCTACTCGTGCAATGATGGCAGTGAACCACGCGATTCGCGACTCACTCCCCAAACAAAGGAACAGACGCAGCTCTGATTATTGTTCTCCAGCGGAGGAAGTGTCTATAATAACGCGGCCAGAAAGGCAGGCGAAAGAAACGGAAAGACAGAAAAGATAAAGAGTAAGATTGGCAAGGGGGGAGCGGGAGGGATGAGGAGGAAAAGCAGGCGCCTGAGCCGCATTACCATGCATTACCATATCACGTACGTGCTGCCCGAAAGGATCAAGGCGCCTAATGCCCGAGGCAAACTATGTATCTGCCTCTCTGCCGCCGCCTCCGTCGATCGCATGCTTATTTAATGCGCCTCCGGGCCTCGCCGGCGCACTGTGCACACTGTACTACTAGTCGCGAAGCGCGCGGGCACCTCACGGCGCACGCGCAGCAGCGTCGCGGCTCCGCTCTCCGGAAGGAAATGTAACCGTACGGCGTTAATGCTCGCGCGCTAGCGAGCTGTGCCAACAGGGGCGCTGATAATGAGCGGCCCGCGCGTGGAATGCCGTCCGGGACTTGCTTATCTTTCGCGGCGCTCGCGTACCCGCGGCTGTGTGAAAGAGCTACGCGCTAGCGTTTATTGATTGGGGTCATTTAGGGAACCGAACCCAATTGGGGGAAAAAGGGGGGGGGGGCGAGAAAACGTCCCGAGGGAGGCGAGGTGCCCCACGCAAACACTCGACGCCTTTTCAGTGGCTTCCACTATGCAGGCTTTGTTGTCTCTGGTAGGATTGAGGGAGCTGGCGGGGGCCGTAGAATGAGTGGAGGGTTCCATGTGCAAAAACTGGGTTTTGTTGCTTCCGCAGTGAGGCTTCAGCGAGATCGACATATTGACTAATCTGATCGAATATTGACACATTGACTGGCATTCCTTTTGAACTGCTAGGGCGCATCATCTCATCCAACCTAATGGCTCACCTGGAATCTATCAACTACTTTTACCCTCGCCAGCACCGCTCCAGAAAACTGTTTTCATGCGAGACCCAACTCGGCGAGTTCGCTCATGACATTCTGCAATTCATGGATCTCCATTTGCAGACTGATGCTATCTTCTAGGATTACATGAAAGCTTTCGATCGCGTTTCCCACAATCACCTACTTCAAAAACTCGCGTCTATAGTTATCCCACAAAGCTTGTTTTCCTGCCTCGAACACTTCTTAAAAGGGCGTGCACAGTTTACCTCTACAAATAACTATAATTCATCCCTTAGCAGCGTAACATCGTGTGTGCCACAAGGCGCTGGTTTATCGCGTTTACATTTTCTCATCTACATCAATGACCTATCCTGCAAATATTAAGAATAAATTACGTCTTTTCGCGGGCGACTGTGTCATATATTCCCCTATCAAAGGCCCGAATGACACCGCACTCCAACGGGACTTCGATTCTATCGCAGTATGGTGAGAGAAATTGTTCGTGCCACTTAACCTTGTGCAGAGTGCAAAGCTCTGTCATTCACCCGCAACTAGAGCTTAGCCAGTCACACCTACACAAAGGATTTTGCTCCTGTCAATCATGCCCTGTGTTACAAATACGTCGACGTTCACGTCACATCGACACTACCATGGTCAACGCATATTGACACGATCTGTTCTAATGCTTCACGTACTCCTGCATATCTAAAACGTAACCTGAAAACCACATCACCTCAAATAAAGAAGCTAGCATATCTAACCTTAATACGTCGGCAGTTGGAATATGCGTCATCTATCTGGCAGCCTTCCCATCATATGTTATCTGCGCAGCAATACAAGATCGCGCTACTCGGTTTATAACCTCCAATTACTCTCGTGAGACCAGCATAACCGAACGAAAACGTACACTTGAACTGCCATCACTTGCCTGCCGCCGGATAATCTCTCGTCTCTACTTGCCTAACACCTTTTATTACCATCCGCACTCCAGGCATTCCCTGTTAAATCCCCCCTCATGTACATCTCCCCGCTTAAGCCACAGTCGTCCCATAGCACGCATTATCGCCAGATCTTAGGCCATGAACACGTCATTCTTCCCTTGCGCAATAACCCATTGGAACAGCCTCCCAGAAAACATCGTACCATGCACTGGCCGTAAATCGTTCCGCAAAGCGTCAATTAACCACACTGCTTACTTACCGATCCTACTCAACCTTACTCCAATACGATGTTTCCCTTTTTCGCAATTGCTTCTGGCTTGTTTTTGTTTGCTGTTGTTTTTCTTTTGCTGTTCTGTTCATTGGTTCTGACATTGTTGCAAGGATTAAAGCCCTTCCTTATGTAATGCCTCAGGGCCTTTAAGGTGAAAATAAATTTAAAATATCGCGCCCGACAGCTGCGCTGCTACTTACGTCGAGTACACGCGGTAACGGAGATCGGTTTCTCCTTTTTCTCATACCTCAAAAATAAGTTCTCGCTGTACGGATACCTTACTCTGGCCAGCTATCTTAATTGGACCCTATACCCACTACATAACCACATTAATAAATGAATTAAAGTACAAAGAGTCCAAAGACCGCTGTTTGATGAAAAGTTCGGCAGCACGTTACGCTCGCGTAACACGTTAAGGCGAAAGTCTGCTGCACAGTTGGTAATGCGCCATCTCGCATCGTCGCATTGCTGCTTTCGCAGTTCGGCTTCAGCTCCTTTTCGACGCTTAGCTGCGGCTTCGCACGCTCATATAGCGGGGTCAGACTCGCGCCAACGACGCGGCTCTTCGACTTTACGTTCTTTCCTCTCAGCAGGAACTTCAAACGTATGCTGTTCGGTGTGTTGTGTGGGTGATTTCAACGAATACATGCACTGTTGGCTTCACTTTGCTGAGCGCTTGTAGCCTCAGCCTTACAAGGGTATGAGCCATTGCGCTTTTTCCTTCCTCACGGAGGTATGAGCCATTGAGAAGGTGATTTGCTTTTTTGCCACTCGATAGATGCGGAGGGAAGAAGAAGAAGCAGAAGAAAGCGGATGTGCCCCGCATCGGCTCCGTCTTTTTGAATGATTCTGCAGGCACTTTTGGCAGGACCACGCATTGAAGCTTATCATCGGATTCGTGAGGCTAACCCGAATCGGTGGATACCTTTGGACAAGGCGGGCCAGCATTTTTTGGACTTCTACAGCCTCTTTTCTGTGCATCGCGCGTGGGCGCCACGCTGGGCCTAACGCCACGTAGGTCTCGCGAGCCCGCCAAGCCGGCATGTTCGATATGCGCATGGACGACGAACCCTCCTCGGAGACAGAAGACGGCGAGGAAAGAATGGGTTGGCAGGTGGTCACCAACCGAAGATCGCGATCTGCGAAAAAGACCTGGGCAGCTGGTGGAGCCGCCAATTTGTTCCGAGAATCACAAGGAAAGGAGATCGCCAACAAAGGTGCATCCGGGGCCGACAAGCTCAAGCGCCGGATTGTGAAGGCGTCAAGAATGCCGCAACTGCCGGAGGAGCACAGGAAAATCATCGTTAGGCCTCGGGGAGGCCTCAACCTGAACAAGGTCAGCACAGCTATTGGAGAAGCGATCGTCGAGGCAGCCGGACTTACAGCAGATCAAGCGAGGGAAGACATCGTCGGCCCCAACTTCACACAGACTATTGTGGTGGTTAGTACACCGGACTCCTCTCATGCTGAAAGGTATGTGAGAATCAAGTCCATTACGATCATGGAGGCAGAATATGAAGTGAGCGCTTATGAAACAGCCCCCCACTCTACGTGCAAGGGGGTTATTAGAAGAGTGAACCTCAATGACAGTCAGAGTGTGATCACGAAAAAGATTGTGCATGAATACAACCCAACAGCGTTGGCTGCACAACGTATCAAAGCTACGGGATCGGTTATTGTCCTTTTCGACGGATTCAGGGTGCCCAACTTCATCAAATATGGGTCAACCCTCGTGAGGTGCTATCTGTACAGGAAGCAATTTGACGTATGTTACGCATGTGGAAGAATCGGACACAGATCAGACGTTTGTCCAACACCTGATGTTGTGCAGTGCAGGGGATGTGGTATGCAAGACCCAGGGGAGGCTCATATCTGCTCTCCCAAATGCAAGTTCTGCGGTGAAGATCACCCCACAGGTGACAGGGCGTGCAAGCAGCGGTACCAAATACCATATATAGTAAGAGTAAGAAGAAGACAACGCTCCAAAGTGGAGACAGAGATGGAATCGGCCCAACCTACAAAGGAAACCCCTCCAGGCGCCGGAAGGCGCTCACGCTCGAGAAGCACATCAAGATCAAGACAGCGCTCAACATCGAGGGGAAGAAACCGTTCCAGGTCTCGGGAGGCGCAGGTGCGCTTCGAGGAGCAGGAGCTGAAGATAAACAAGAAAAAGGAGCCAGGAGCGACCTGGGCCGAGAAAGTCAAAGGTACTGTGAAAGTCACAGGTGCGCTAGCCTCGCAGGAACAGAGTAATGATGCCAGAGTAGAACAGCTGATCAGAGAGGTTATATCAATAAAGAAAGCAAATGAAGAACTTAAGCAGCAGATTCAGGAAATGAAAAAAGGGTTGAGGACAGAAAGCGACAGTGTGGCAGTAGCTAAGCCGGTGTGTATAAGGAACAGCCAGGAAGAAGACACACCGGCGCCCAAAAAGAGAGCTGTAGTTCCGGAGGCAGAA
Source organism: Dermacentor albipictus (assembly GCF_038994185.2). NCBI lineage: Eukaryota > Metazoa > Arthropoda > Arachnida > Ixodida > Ixodidae > Dermacentor > Dermacentor albipictus. The sequence goes on along the minus strand of NW_027225567.1, from coordinate 1,173,354 downwards.
TCGATGTGCTCGGTTCTGGAGGAGATTAGGAATGCGATTAGGGACCTAAAGGACACGGTAGACAGCGTTAACCTTAAGGTGGATAAAACATGGAAGTGGAAGTTAATAGCCGAGAAAAGGTTGAAAAAGCTAGAGGCCCAAGGAGAAGATGAAGAATATATGCCCTTGGAAGCCGAAAGCGCAAGAACACCCCCAGGAGCGGCAGGTGGTACAGTCAAGCGAACAGTGACAGGGGGTAGCAAGTCAGGAGGCAACGACAATAATAATGGATAACAGAAATAGACTTATTGTGTGGCAGTGGAACTGCAGAGGATTTCAGCAAAAAAGAGCGTCACTAGCACAGATAATCAAAACGGTTGAAAATAGGCCAAAATTAATAATGTTGCAGGAAACTCTAGCGGAGGAGATCGGGCTGTCCGGCTTCAACTCGGTCTGCAAAGGCAAAGAACCAGGCAGAGGAATTGCCACCCTAATTGACAAGAAAATTCCTTACATAGAGCACGATCTAAAATTAGGGGCGAGTAAAATTGAATACATATTTATAGAATTGGTCCTAAAACGGCACAGAGGTAAAGCGCAAAGCTTGTTCTGCCTCAACATATATAGCAGTCCCAGAGAGATGAGACAGAGCTTCAGAGCCATCTTTAATAAGACCATGAGGGTAGCCAGAACTGCGCCACTCATAATAGGAGGGGATTTCAACGCCCCACACCAATCTTGGGGTTACCGCTGGAGTAGTAAGAAAGGGGATGGAATCTGGCATCTCGCCACAGATTTAGGCCTTTGTCTTATCACGGACCCAGCCTTTCCTACCAGGTGTGGCAGTTCCACGTGTAGGGACACTACCCCGGACTTATCCTTTACTTATAACTTACCCAGGGCAGACTGGATAAACTCTGGCACGGACCTAGGAAGCGACCATTACATACTACACATAATGGTAGAAACGACGGGGGTGGATGTAAAGCATTTCACTTACATAGACTGGGATCACTTTAGAAAAATCAGAAAAGACAGAGCAGACACAGATAGAAAGGGGCGCATCAGACTACAAGAGTGGGTAGCTCAGCTTAGGGACGACTTGAATGCAGCAACTAAGGCTATAGAGACAGAGGAAGAGGTCGAACAAATTGATAGTAGATTGGCGCATTTGATCGAAGCCAAGCAATCGATTTTACAAAGATGGAAATCACAACGCTTAAACAGGAGACTTAGGAAGCGAATTGCTGAGCTCAGTAAGAATATAGAGGAACACGCACGATACTTGCAGAAACAAAAATGGGATGAGGTTTGTAATTGTGTAGACGGAAGGATAAAACGTGGAGGCAATTGGAGTCTGCTCAGGCATCTGCTCAACGAAAAAGGCACTAAATCGAATAGACGCACGGCAGTGGCGAAACTGGTACACCAGGAAAGTCAGACTGCAAGCGCAGAGAGCATAATGGAGCGACTGGCTACTAAATACTTGCCTCTCAGGAAAGATCAGGATGTGAGTTATCCCGATTACTTAGGGTTAGAATGCAAATATATGGATCAGGAATTCACCGAAAGTGAGGTACGCACGGCACTGTATGATCTGAATAGTAGGTCAGCAGCTGGCCCGGATGGAATCTCTAACAGATTGCTTAAGAATTTGGACGACGAATCAATAAAATATCTGACCACATACATTAATGACCTATGGAAAGATGGGGTATATCCAGAAGAATGGAGGACGGCCAGTACTATCTTAATACCAAAGCCGGGCAAGCAACTCAACTTGGATAATCTGAGGCCAATTTCTTTAACATCATGTCTAGGGAAGACAATGGAGCATGTCATATTGAACAGGCTAACGAAATATGTGGAGGACAATGACATCCTACCGTACAATCTGATTGGTTTCAGATCAGGCTTGTCCACACAAGATGCCATGTTGTTAATCAAACATCAACTGCTATTGGCTAAACCAACAAACACTCGAGCTCTCTTGGGGTTGGATGTCGAAAAAGCTTTTGACAGAATTAAGCATAGAGCAATACTTGAAGTGATTTCCGAACTGGGATTGGGGAGAAAACTCTATGAAGTGATTAAAGCCTTTCTTGGCAATCGTTCAGCTCATCTTAGATTCGGGGATATTATATCAAAGAAGATGGATCTCGGTGACAGAGGGACGCCACAAGGGTCGGTCTTGTCACCTATGCTTTTCAACCTGGCCATGTCAAAAGTGGCAAAGGGACTAAAAAGGATAGAGGGCATTCACTTTACCATTTATGCAGACGATGTGACGATATGGACCGCTGAAGGAAGTATGGGACATGCGGAAAGCAGACTTCAGAAGAGCATTTATGAGGTAGAGTCTATTTTAGAAGACATGGGACTCAAATGCTCTGCTAGTAAGTCTGAACTCCTTGTACTCAAGAACAGAAGAAGTGGTAGAAAACCGAGGGGATACGTTCCCGAAGAAGAACCCCGGTTAGTACTAACCACGAAGGCAGGCAAATCTATTAAGCAAGTAGAATCCATAAGAGTCTTAGGGTTATTCCTGGAGGCAAATGGGCCAAATGGAAGAACAATACGACACATCACAAGCAAGACTGTGGAGGTAATAAGACTGCTAAGGAGAATCACTAACAGACAAAGAGGGCTGGGAGAGGAGAGCGCCATGAGACTGGTCCACGCTTTCGCCTTGTGCCACTTCTCATATGTAGCTGGGATGCTCATTTGGACACAGACAGAGCTAAACAAGTTGAACAGATTAATTAAAAGGCTTGTCAAAACAACAGTGGGGCTACCGATTAACACCCCGGATAACAAATTAATGAAACTGGGGCTCCACAACACAATAGACGAGATAATTGAAGCTCAGCAAATTGCCCACAGAGAGAGGCTCTCTGGAACAAGGCCAGGTAGAGCAATACTAGAAGAGGTAGGATGGTGCCCAACCGAATCCAAAATTTCAGGTGAAGGCACAGTAGAACTAAAAGATAGCATAAGAGATATAATCAAGACGACTCCTTTCCCCAGAAATATGCACCCAGTGCACAACCTGGAAAGACGAAAGGCAAGGGCCAAAGCTCTCCTGCAAGAGATAGAACACGACAGAGAACATGCGGCATTTGTAGATGCTGCGTGGGTCAGAGGAAAGAAAGCCTTTACGGCAGTAGTAGTAGATGCAGATGGTCTCACTCGGGATGCTATTACAATCATGACTAAAGACACGACAGTCGCGGAACAAGTAGCGATAGCATTGGCTTTAAGGAATAATAAGTGGACGAAGATTTACAGCGATTCTAAGATGGCTATTAGACACTTTACCAATGGCTTTGTAACCAAAAGGGCTGCCCAGCTGATCGGTGAGTTGGACAGCCAAGAGATCGAAATCCGCTGGTTTCCTGCGCACATGGGGTCTGTCGATCCATCTCGGAAGAATTTAAACGAGATGGCTAACGCAGCTGCACGAGGGCTTACTATCCGTGCACTACGCGACCAGGACCTTAATAATATACACGTGGAGAACAGGGACCAATTACTTACATATAATGAAATCACAAGGCATTACTACATGAACAGAAGGGAATTCCCAGTGCCACACGCTAAGCTCAATAGAGCTCAAGCGGTGACTCTGAGATTGCTGCAAACAAGAACTTATCCAAGTCCAAACTTTATTAACAAGATATATCCTGAAAGAGAGATACCAATCAATTGCGAGAAGTGTAATGGCATCATTACTCTGGATCACATGCTTTGGCAGTGTCCTGTGACTTTCACAGACTGTGACAAGGAGAGAGACTGGTGGCAGCGAGTCCTACACAGTGGAGTTCTTTCCGATCAAGTACAGGCCGTCCAGAAGGCCCATGATACGGCGGTAAGGTTAAACCTTACTGTCCCGACGTGGGAGCCGCCTGCGTCAACCTAAGGGTTGATCTTCAGGACATTAATAAAGTTCATCATACCATACCATACTCGATAGATGCCGCGTTTCTGTACGTTTTATGCGTAACTACAATGAACGTATGCACTGTACTATTCACTTTGCTGGGGGCTTGCGGCCTCTGCATTACGATAGGGACGAGCCATTGCATTTCTTGCTTGCTTGGGGTGGGGGGGGGAGGGGGGGGTGCGTATGAGCCATTGCCGCTGCTGATGATTGCTTATATGCCATCGGGGGTATGATCCTCTTAAAGCTTTCGCCTCAATAACCACACTGTAATGTTTAGTAGCAAGCATTGTTGAAGTAGAAATTTTGTACTCACAGACTAGCTTCTCGTCGAGACTGCCTCGTGAAGTCACCGAAAGTGCACGAATAAACTCCTCGAACTCGATTGAGCCGTCCTGGAAAGAAAACGGGAGAGTTCATAATCAGCAGGTGTAATCTGGCACACACAGGTGGCAAAAAGCAAAGGGCAGGCTGGAAGCTCTCATCAGATCAGCAGTAACCCCATCAACAACGATATCACTTGGTATAAAAATAAAGCATCACTTGGAAAGGCAGCAGAGCTATTTAAGCACTAAACACATTAGTACTCAAATAACGCGTCACCGAAGATATAGTCACTCCCAGGGCGCTAGAACCTAAAGCTATTTCAAGATTTTCGATTCCAATTCTGCAATAAGCTCTCCACGGTTGGTCAAAAGTTTTCGGGCCGTCCCCACTTCGCCTGTCGGTCACGCGACAGCACGAAAACCGCTAGAACATTCGATCCGATATTATGTCTGCACACTGATTATGCATGACTAGGCCAAACGAAAGAAAAATAATTATTTCTGATTCGACACCCTTTTCACCATTTGTGCTCTGCTATTGGCCAAACGTATTCGGACTGCGCCTACTTCACCTGTCTGTCACGCGACGTCACAAAACCGCGAAAACACCTAGGCAAAGTGGCGTGTACGCGTTAAAGACGCAATAATATGGCGAGCAGAACTGAATTTCTTTTCTGAATAGCGGGAGACTGCCCCGTTCCGAGAGGAATAGAAGATGGCTGCCCGCGAATCGCTCTGGCACTGGCTAGGCGGAGCTGCCCGTGAGCATGGATTTATTTTCATGTAATATAATTTTTCGCGTGGCAGTATAACGTTATTGAAATCTTTCGGCACGTATACGGCATTGCTGTGCCAGCTCTTCTTTGCTGAGGATCCGTTTTAGTCGCATTTTTAACCTTGCGTTGCACGCCGCCGCGATTTTCGCCGTCATCGCAAGCTAAGTAAAGGGAAGCGGACAAATCGTAGACGCCAGCACCACCCTCTTCATCCGGCTATCTATTTTAAGTGCGCTGGATCGGCCCTATCGAAAATATTTCCCCTTGAGCGTGTTCCTCGCCTCGTGTCAACCAATTAGATCAGAAAAATTGCTGTGTGTAGGTAACACTATTCGCTTTGAAAGCAAAAAAAAGGACCTCCTAAAAACGAGGAGCGCGTTTGATTGGACTTTTCAAACAACGTAGTCGGTTACCGCCCGATGCTTGCGTCGATCGTTACGTAAATTTGACGTCAGGAGATTGGAATAAAAACATATTGGAATAGTTTTACGTTATAGGGTCCCCGGTCGAAATTGTGCACGAACTTTGTCATTGAAGTCGGATGGCCAAGAACATTGCGATTTCTATGTATGCGTTTATATCGTTCTGCTCCTAAATATAAGTTTGTCGCAAAAGTATAGACACTCCTCCACAGCTCCCGGTTGGGACTACAGAACTCACAAGGGGAATCTGAGAAAACTACTCGTTACTTCGCGTACATGCTTAGTTCTTGATGCGGACATATATTAAGCAAAATAACAGCTTCAACATGAACAAATGCTTAATATGTTCGTATAATGAACACATTTAGGAGGTAAGAAACACGCGCAACTTCCTAAATGGAACGCGAGGTCGTTGGTTAAAGAAATATTGCATGCATATAGAAGTGAACAGATAAAAGATTACATGGTTTCCAGTGCTCGAAGTTAATTAATCAAATGACAATTCCCAGAGTATTCAGGAAATAACAAGACGAGTTCTAAGCTCTCCAGCATAATATGGATGCAATCTAATGCGTTGTGAAGGAGACAGACAGGGCGAGCCTCGGCATATACTATAGTCTGACTGCCTTAGTAGTTGCTTTATCTTTTGAATTAGGAAGACTAATAACAGCATTGACATATTAAAATATCACTTCTCTTTGACACAGGCTCATTACTTCCCAAGTTTTCACGCTTGGCGACAAAAAGAGCGTCATTTATAACGGCGGCGCGCCACAAGTACTGCCGTAAAACAGGCCACTACACAAAACACACCGTAAAATGTGATCATGAAGCGAGCTTTTAGTGGCGCCGAGGCCAGCCGTTTAAGGTTAGAATGTTTACGCAAAGGGCTCGGACAATTACGCAGGGTGTGGCATCCGAAGCGTGGACCCGTCCTTCGCTGCAAATTTCAGCAGCTTTAAAAAAGACGCCAACCAGCAGATTATTACTGGCGTTAAAGGGGGTGGGCGAATGGGCAAAAAGAAGAAACGGTGTCCTTCGTCTTCTGGTTAATAACTTCGCTCACGGCAGGCGTGTGCCAATATCTGTTTTTCTTTGCTTTTTTTGTTTTGAAACAGAGTCATTTGCTGAACAGACCCGGTGCAAACCGCGAATTTTTTTCTTTAGCTAACGGGATTGTCAAAGCGAAGTTATTTTATCGAGGCCAAGTTTGTTTAAGCAGGCAGTTTTCGGTTAAACTATGAGCTCAGGAACAAGATTCAAGCAAATGATTATGGAATAGTTGGCTAATTGAACCCCAGAGTAGGGATCGCGTAACGATTTTTTTGCAATGCTTTTCATTTTAGTGTTTCGTCAGTGATGCGAGCAATGCTCCCGTAACGTTATCGCCGGCATTGGCACTGAAGGGCGTATTATAAGGAATAGAACAAACTTACTTAAGTTCGTGGGGTATTACGGGTCACAATCGTGCACTACCCCATTATGAGGCATGCCGTATTGGGCGAAACTCCGGATTAACTTTGACCTAGATCTAAGCGTTAGCGTTCACCTAGATCTAAGTACTACATGAGCGTTGTTTATTTCATTCCCATCTAAACGTGGTCGCCGGGGTCGCAATTGAACCCGTGACCTCAAGCTCAGTAGAGCAACACTTAAAGCCACCGGGCCGAATGAAAGGAATAGAATAGAACGAAAGAAACCTGTACATTATAGCGGCAGAGTTGTTGCCATTGTCGTCACGTGCTGTAGCTGGCCTTCGACAGACGGGCATGGTGCGGCTGACGAACGGTGCGTCAGTTCTGCTGCAGTTACAAAAAAAAAAGAAAGAAAACGCCACCTCCGCAATGCTGCGTGTTACACCTCACCGCGCACTGCATGCGAATGCATTTGCGCCCGTGTGCATGTATGCGCCTGTACGTCGAAGTGTTCTTTTTTTTTGCGCTAGCAATCGCGGCGAAAGAAACGAGGCTACAGGACACAAAGCGCTTCGTGTGTCGCGTACCCTCTTTTCTTTGTCCGCGTGTTCTAACGCAAAAAGAAATAAAAAAAGAAACAAAAAACTTTTCGAAATGCATAACGAACTTGCCCAAAATGACAGCACTGCGTGTACGTGTTTCCGTACTGTCAAACTCGTCCACGCTTGCGACATTTTTGCGCTCTTCGAAGAAACCCACGAGCGTGAGTGCAGAACATTTCATAGGTTTGGCATTGTGAGAGCAGGCTTCACGCTATAATGTCGTGGAAATCTATGCACACATCACTTTATTTTTTCCGTTTTTCTTCGTTGTTTAGGGAGTTCTTTTTATAAAGTGAGGTAAAGTTTCTTGTTTTCTTAAATTTCATAATATTATGCGCTCTAAACCTGTGCAGAAACCATCAACATTGTCAATGTAAGCGAATAGCCCGAATGAATGAATGAATGAATGAATGAATGAATGAATGAACGTTTTCCACGCCAAGTCCGACCACCCAACACGAGAACGGACTTAAGAACTAAAGAAAGCTATTCATCATCATCATCATCATCACCATCATCGTCATCATCCTGGTTACGCCCATTGCAGGGCAAAGGCCTCTCCCATACTTCTCCAACTACACCGGTCATGTACTAATTGTGGCCATGTCGTCCCTGCAAACTACTTAAACTCATCAGCCCACCTGACTTTCTGCCGCCCCCTGCTTCGCTTCCCTTCCCTTGGAATCCAGTGCATAGCGCTTAATGACCATCGGTCATCGTCCCTCCTCATTGCATGTCCTGCCCATGCTCACTTCTTTTTCTTGATTTCAACTAAGATGTCATTAACTCGCGTTTGTTCCCTCACCCAATCTGCTCTTTTCTTATCCCTTAACGTTACACCCATCATTCTTCTTTCCATAGCTCGTTGCGTCGTCCTCAATTTAAGCAGAACCCTTTTCGTAAGCCTCCAGGTTTCTGCCCCGTAGATGAGGACTGGTAAGACACAGCAGCTATTATACACTTTTGTCTTGAGGGATAAGGGCAACCTGCTGTTCATGATCTGAGAATGCCTGCCAAACGCACCCCAGCCCATTCTTATTCTTCTGATTATTTCCGTCTCATGATCCGGATCCGCAGTCACTACCTGCCCTAAGTAGATGTATTCCCTTATGACTTCCAGTACCTCGCTGCCTATTGTAAGTTGCTGTTCTCTTACGAGACTGTTAAACATTACTTTAGTTTTCTGCAGATTAATTATTAGACCCACTCTTCTGCTTTGCCTCTCCAGGTCAGTGAGAATGCATTGCAATTGGTACCCTGAGTTACTAAGCAAGGCAATATCATCTGCGAATCGCAAGGTACTAAGGTAATCTCCATTAACTTTTATCCCCAATTCTTCCCAATCCAGGTCTCTGAATACCTCCTGTAAATACGCTGTGAATAGCATTGGAGAGATCGTATCTCCCTGCCTGACGCCTTTCTTTATTCGTATTTTGTTGCTTTCTTTATAAAGGAGTACGGTGGCTGTGCAGCCGCTATAGATATCTTTCAGTATTTTTATATACGGCTCGTCTACACCCTGATTCCGTAATGCCTCCATGACTCCTGAGGTTTCGACAGAATCAAACGCTTTCTCGTAATCAATGAAAGCTATATATAAGGGTTGGTTATATTCCGCACATTTCTCTATCACCTGATTGATAGTGTGAATATGGTCTATCACTCAGTAGCCTTTACGGAATCCTGCCTGGTCCTTTGCTTGACAGAAGTGTAAGGTGTTCCTGATCATATTTGCGATTACCTTAGTAAATAGTTTGTAGGCAACTGACAGTAAGCTGATCGGTCCATAATTTTTCAAGTCTTTGGCGTCTGCTTTCTTATGGATTAGGATTATGTTAGCGTTCTTCCAAGATTCCGATACGCTCGAAGTCATGAGACATTGCGTATACAGGGTGGCCAGTTTCTCTAGAACAATCTGCCCTCTATCCTTCAACAAATCTGCTGTTACCTGATCCTCCCCAGCTGCCTTCCCCCTTTGCATAGCTCCTAAGGCTTTCTTTACTTCTTCCGGCGTTAACTGTGGGATTTCGTATTCCTCTAGACTATTCTCTCTTCCATTATCGTCGTGAGTGCCACTGATACGGTATAAATTTCTATAGAACTCCTTAGCCACTTGAACTATCTCATCCATATTAGTAATGATATTGCCGGCTTTGTCTCTTAACGCATACATCTGATTCTTGCCAATTCCTAGTTTCTTCTTCACTGCGTTTAGGCTTCCTCCGTTCCTGAGTGCATGTTCAATTCTATCCATACTATAGTTCCTTATGTCAGCTGTCTTATGCTTGTTGAATAACTTAACATGTTCTGCCAGTTCTATTCTAGCTGTAGGGTTAGAGGCTTTCATACATTGGCGTTTCTTAATCAGATCTTTCGTCTCCTGCGATAGCTTACTTGTATCCTGTCTAACGGAGTTACTACCAACTTCTATTGCACACTCCTTAATGATGCCCAGAAGATTGTCGTTCATTGTTTAAACACTAAGGTCCTCTTGCTGAGTTAAAGCCGAATACCTGTTCTTTAGCTTGATTCGGAATTCTTCTATACTTCCTCTTACCGCTAACTCTTTGATCGGCTTCTTATGTACCAGTTTCTTTCGTTCCCTCCTCAGGTCTAGGCTAATTCGAGTTCTTACCATCCTATGGTCACTGCAGCGCACCTAGCCGAGCACGTCCACATATTGTATACGATACCAGGGTTAGCGCAGAGTATAAAGTCTATTTCATTTCTAATCTCGTCATTCGGCATCCTCCACGTCCACTTTCGGCTATTGCGCTTGCGGAAGAAGGTATTCATTATCCTCATATTATTCTGTTCCGCAAACTGTACTAATAACTGTCCTTTGCTATTGCTAGTGCCTATGCTATATTCCCCCACTGCCTTGTCTCCAGCCTGCTTCTTGCCTACCTTGGCATTAAAGTCGCCCATTAGTATAGTGTATTTTGTTTTCACTCTACCCATCGCCGATTCCACGTCTTCATAAAAGCTTTCGACTTCCTGGTCATCAGGGGCGTAGACCTGTACGTCCTGCAATTTGTACCTCTTATTACGTTTCACCACAAGACCTGCCACCCTCTCGTTAATACAATAGAATTCCTCTATGTTACCAGCTATATTCTTATTAATCAGGAATCCGAGTGCTACTTCTCGTCTCTCGGCTAAGCCCCAGTTGCACAGGACATGCCCGCTTTTTAGCACTGTATATGCTTCTTTTGGCCTCCTAACTTCACTGAGCCCTATTATATCCCATTTACTGCCCTCTAATTCCTCCAATAGCACTGCTAGACTCACCTCACTATAGATAACGATCTAGCGTTAAATGTTCCCAGGTTCATATTCCAATGGCGGCCTGTTAAGAAAGCTATTAGTTTCAGTAAAGAATAAGGAACCGCTCAGTGAGCCGATGCAGCTAAGTTACTTTTGTTCGACCACCGGCACATCTGTACGCCTATGATTATAAATAAATGAATAATTATATCACTGATACCTAAATAATTTTCTTACTTTTGCTGTAGCACCACGAGTAATGTACTTTAATTGCATTAAGCAATTTAGTTACTGATGCCAATAATGGGATATGAACAGTGATTTTGCCATGGCATGTGCTTATACGATTTGTAGCACGGATATCCAAGAACAGGAGCTTCAGCCTCAATTAAACATTTTTCCAACGAAGCATGACGTATGAAATTAAGTTTGACAATGAAATCGGGGTAATCACTTTGATGTAACGTTATTGTGGGAGTTTAATTGCTTCTAGGATTAACGAGCATCGCAAAGAATTTCCTTCCCGTATTAGTAACTTAGTAACAGAACACGTTACTGTAGGGCTGTAATTTCTAGATAGAATTACCGATCACTTTTCTCTTGAACTTTTGTGAACGCACATCACCAATAACAGTACAGCAAGAACAGAACAGCACAGCACGCGCTGATAAAAAAAAAAGGAAAAAGTAAACTTCAAGCCGACTGATGTGACACGCTACGGTTCTTCCAAAACGCTTTTGAAGACTACGGCACTTTTTAGAAAAGATGTACGCAAACTGCCTTAATGTAACCAATACCTTTCCGAAATCGATGCACTTACATATATTTAGCACGTCGTGATTTTGGATGTAGCCTAATTACTATGAGTGCAGATACAGTATAGTGCTACTGACCTACACTTACAGAATAATTGCACTGCGCGAAATACCACTGCACTAAGCCGCGCTGAAGAAGAGATCTTGTGCAGGTTTCAGCCGGTTACAGCCTCAACGTTTCTTTATATCACGATTTCCTTCTCAAGCACCGCAGTTCTTCCTCTTTGTCTCTGTCCCTCCTCACAAGTTTGTCATTTCAACGTGGGCGTGCTTAATTATTGCTTGGTGGAAAAGTATACAAAAGCCCGGGGCACTACGCCGACCAAAGTAAATTTGAAAGAAAAGAAGACGTTTCAACTCCAACACGGGAGCCTTGTTCACAGGTCTTTTATACCTGTCAACAAGGCTCCCATGTCGGAGCCGAAACGTCTTCTATTTTCTTTAAATTTGCTTTGTTCGGCGTAGTGCCCCGGGCTTTGCATACCTTTCCACCATGTTCCATCCCAACCAGACGGGCTTCCGTCAAACACTGAACTTCAATTATTGCTCTAACGGTCATTATAGGATGTCAGGAACTTTTAGAACAGGGGCCCCTAAGCGTCACTGCGCGTGCGCAGAACGCAACCTGCTACTTTGGGTTTGGGCTCACACTCGCGTGCCTATGGAAGCAATCAGGAGCTGTAAGAGCTTCCTTTTCGTATTTGCCCGAGCATGGTGCACGCACGCGTGAGTTGTGAGAGAAACACCTGGGGACCCTTTACTGAGGTCTGTTGGTTCTAATGTGCGTTTTCCTAGGTACTACGGAGGATGGTGCTATTTGCTGGATCCCGTGTAAACGTCGCTGAAACTTCCGTCCAAACGTGATCATAACGGCCGATAGAGAGTCCGCAGTCGTGAAGCGGCAGTTGTCTTCATCAGTGGTTGGCCCGCGTCACTGTGGCGCACGTAGCACTATAAGCTTTTGTGCTTCGCAGTGCGTCTCTGGTGCTTTGCCAGTGGCACGGTATTCGGTGACGGGAGTAGTAGATGTGTTACATGGACACGCTCTCCGTATGCGCCGTGCAGCCGCGAACGAGAACTTGAGTATAACCTGCAAATGAATCTTTTACAATAAAACAAATTCGCAGCAACGAAATGTCATTACGGATTGGTCTCCAGCTGCTAAAGCGGCATCTGCGTGCTATCTTGGAGCTGGCGGTGAGGTAGAGTAACGGTCACCATACACCGCCGCCCAGCTCGGCATCAATCTGAACCTGTTGCCCTTGAAACGCAAAAAGCGGATCACATCAACCTACCCATGCGATGGACACTGCCTATTCGGATGTCTCATCGGTGTTCCACAATACTCATAATGGAATTTTTACAAACTTTAAGAACGCCCCGTTACGTGCGCATACACTACCTACATATGTAACTATATATGCCTACACATCACTACAGAGAAACGTGCACATACATAGGCTATCTTCATGCATCATAGCTGCAAACACAGTTGATAATATTCAATGGTAAACATCACATTAATTCACAACTGCATGTCCAAACTGGCTTCGCTCAAGAAGTCTAAAACTGCTTTTGCTATTGGGGGCCCAGTCTTGCCATCTTCCCAGAGTCCTGAAAGAGTTTCCTTTGAAAGAGACCAGGAGCTTACAGAAGACAGTCGCTAGAATTACGTTCAGCTAGGTCGCATACTGTGGGCACTTGAACCATTATGTATTCCAACGGCCAAACTGTCTCATCGCAGGAGACGAGGCCCACCTAAACTTATGCATTATGTATGCAATATATAAAGAAACAGAAGAATGAAGAATGTTTCATATGTTCTAAAGACGTAGAAGTTAGCAAGGAAAGACAGGGGTGTTATGTGGACGTCACGCTTTGGGAAAGCAATTATACAAAAAGGTGAGGACCCATTCAAGAGCAACATGTGATAGGTTGGAGTAATAAATCAAGCTCAAACGCAAGCAACTAAACACCGGACCATCTACATAAGGGTGAATTTTAATAAGTTTCCGATCCCACTTGCGTCTTACTTTCTCGACATCAAACGCAAAAATAAGGAATTGCATAGAAATTGTCGGGCGACGAAGAAGGCGCGCAGGTGATCAATTAAATGGTGAGATATACGACCAAAGGCGTCGAACGTAACGAAAAAAGAAGAGAAGAAGGAAGTTAGATAGGACTTTATAGCGCTTTCGATTATATGCGAGGTAAAATGTTCCGAGGCCTTTAGGGTTGAAAAAGTTATGCAGATCCAACGCACGTGCCAGACTCAATGCGAAGCGAAGCTTCCGTGAAACCGGTAAATAAATGTTGTAAATTTGCACGCGCAACTGGAAACTGACACGCACATGTGTTTTCGTGCATCCGTGCTAGGCAATGTGATAAATCTTACATTGTATTTTACCAATTTCTTCTCATTTATTTTAAATTCACCAGTCGCTTCATGCTCCCCCCTCCCCCCACCGCCGTTGTGGACACGTGCCACAGAATAGAAATTATAATCATCATTAACACACGGCGAATATCTTAAAGAGCTAGCTGACATTGGCATAAAATTTGGATGAAGCTTAAGCTTCGCCTTTAAAAGTGGAAAGCGATAGCATTCAAAGAACCCTGACTGCTTCTCACGCTGCCCGGCAACTGCAGCTTATGTAACAGTAATGTTTCTTCGAGAAACGCTGGCGGCGGACGCTATGCACGAACGCGAGCTTTCTGGTAGAAACGCGGCCTCTTGCGTGGGCTGCGACGAGGTGGAGGCGAGCGCCCTTTGGAGGTGTTGCAAAGGAACTGCGGGCCGGTTTATAGCCTTTGAGATTTGCGCGCCCCAGCGCGTGCAAATCTTGGAGGCCATGGCCGCTCTCGTTGGACATGGACGGTCATTTTCGCTGCAAAACAACGACACTCGACTAAATTCAGTATACGTAACGTTCAAGGTTCCCAAAGTTGACGAAACTATGGAACAGTGCTCCTCTTACCCACATGTGTAGGTTCGAGCCGCCAACAGACCAAGTCTATAACACGCTGCTAAGCCTTCCTTGCGCAAATGCGGGTCGCAACCCTACCGCTGATCGAAATCCTCTTCGGAGAACCTCGCCCCACAATACATGCGGCTCATATATGCATGGGTTCGTTTACGAAAAAAAACACTTTTTTTTTGTATTCCTGAGCATGCTCTCCGTCTCTTGTCTTCTTCCCTCAGTGTCCAGCTCTAAGCACGCCCAGCTACGTGCGGGAAGAACCGGTCATCGGCTTCAAGTCGCACCGGACAAGCTCGTTCAATAATTTAGCGCAGCCGCGTCGGACAGGGCGAGCAAAGTTCTCTTCCATAGCACCAGTGAACTCTCCTCGTTCCCACACTTCTTTTGGCCCAATCGGATGCGAACTTCTCTTTGTGTTCTTTCCTTTTTTTTACTCTTCACTGCTGAAGTATGCAAACTTCGCAGTACATGTAGGAACCGTTTCTATAAACCCGTTTTTTTTTTCTACCTGCCTTTCTATTTTTACTCGCTTCCGCGTCATCCGGACTCAATAATGAAATTGAAAGCAAAAGGGAATACCAGACGAGACTAACCTTGCAAATCCAAGCCAAGTCAGAATAAATGAGGCGAAAGATTTCAATTTAGGTTCATGAATATCGTAGCACCATGCGGATAAAAAAAAGGAGAAGAAAAAACTCGTTTGGTGCTCACCGGACACGCACCTTGAACCCCTTGCTCCGCTTCTCATTTTTCTTTAACCACTTCTTTGCTTCTTCCTTATATGCCATTGTATTCCTACAGCCTTGATCATAATTCGATTTCTTTTCGAAACGCTCTTATCTAGGCTGTGGGACCGTGTAAATGTGAATCAGAGTGGGCGCTGAGGTTTGTAGCTGTTCGCATGTGTAGGAGTGGTATGTGAATTAATAACCTGTAATAAAATGCTACCCCCTTTTCTTTATCTTACGAAAAGAAAATAACGCAAGAAAAATTATTAATCTTACTGTGGTGATGGCTAACACTTTTCTCATAACAGTAATAATAATAACTATTATAACTTTAGAAGGAAAGCACCATAAGGGCAGAACGTTAAGCACAAAAAAAGCAGCCAGTTCGCCATATGGCCCGAAATATAGAGGTACAAACAGATAAAAAAGGTGAGAATACATTATAGTATGCACCGAGTCCCAAAGAACGGGATAGGTATGTAAGATTGCAATGTGGTTCGAGATGTACATGCACAAAATAAAGCAAGGCCAGAGAAAAGCTCCGCTATACCGTATGTCTGAGCTAAGGTTAACTAAGTTGCTTCACTAAAGAAAAAAGAAAGATTAATATGAAAACACGGTGCAAGATAAATTATAAGACCTAAGGTGTTCGGTCGCCAGAGGTATGAGAACCGACCAACGTGGGTTTTAAAATTATATATTGCATCATGTTTTTGTAATCTTTTTTTTTTTCGTTGAGCATCTTGACTAACGTTAGCTGGGACACCCTATAAAAACCGACATTGCAGCACTGGAATCCCATCCTCATCCCTCACACGATGTTCCCCATCGTGTTTCCACCTGTACATCGCGCAAACTCCATATATATCTCTCGGTCACTCATGAGAAATAAGCATTGGTTGCGTTTTTCTAGGTTGATTTCAAAATGTCCCTTTGGTCTCATGCTTTCTTTTGAAATGTGAGAATTAACGATTAAGGCCTTTGTGGCCTTGGCTGCATTGTTCTATTTGCCAGCCTCCATGAAGCGTGTCGGCACTACATATGCTGTGCTCGACAAGGTTCGATGCTGCCAAATACGCAGAACAATATTTTCTGTGCTGTAAAGAGGATCACACCTCTTTTTCACCCCCATCGCTGATCCTTCTGAGTGCGACTGCGCGAGCATTCAGTCCATGTCGCTACCTCTGCAATCAATGTCTAACCGCGTAATCTACGGAGGAACATCAGAGACACACGTTTGGACACACATCGCAAACAAGGCTCAATGACATGTTCATTTTTTTTTAAATTGGAATTGCTATGACCTATCATACAATAACGTAATACATAAAAAGAACATATCGCACAGAGCGTACCACGCTCCTGGAACATATAGCTACACACCAGGCAAACATAAAAGTATAGTAAAGCTTTTCGGTTTATCATACAGGGTAATAAAGCAGACCTAAACGAACAAGGAGAGGTGCACAGTCCAACAACACACGGCGCCAACTTCCAGCTGCTAGAATGTAGCGCTCTGCATTGTTTTCTTTCTTCCTTTCTCTTTCTTTTAAAATAAATAATTCATTAGGTGTAATGTTCCAAAGAAACAGCTGGACCACGAGAAACACC
This sequence comes from Dermacentor albipictus, assembly GCF_038994185.2. Classification (NCBI taxonomy): domain Eukaryota; kingdom Metazoa; phylum Arthropoda; class Arachnida; order Ixodida; family Ixodidae; genus Dermacentor; species Dermacentor albipictus. Next base: position 1,156,492 of record NW_027225567.1, on the reverse strand, counting down.
GTAGTTCAGAGCTCTCAATAAATTTTCACCCACAAGGTTCTCTAACCTGCACCTAATTTTAAAGGGCCCCACACCAGGCCACACAGAAAATTTCGCTGGAAGTGGTACATCCCTTCTAGGGAGCGTTTTACTGCAAGAAGTTGGCACATTGGTTTATTAGTAGCCGAGATGGAAATATTTCAGTGCCGCCAACGAATAGGAGGCGAGCGTCACCGCCAACGTAACGCTATCTGCATCTGCCCCGTCTAGCCTTCGCTAGCGAAATTTCTTCCCAGCGTTCTCCCATACCGGAGCACAAGGATGACGCGTCGCGTACGTGATAGACATCACCTTTTTTTTTCCTCCCTTTCTTGCTGTGCGGCGCACTTCCGCTGACGGCGTCGCGTGCGACCTCTTGCGTTTATCTCGTTTCGCGCAGCGCACGGTTTCGCAATCTGTGCACGAGAACGGTTGAATAATGGCACACCCTTAAGCAAAATTACACCCTTCTGGTCGTATCTTACCACGCAACAATAATCGTCATCTGTGTTTGCGCATTTCCTTTGTTAAACACTACGAGCCCGGTACTTCAAAGTCACGAACAGCATGCGCGTTATCAGCACGACAGAGAATTCTCGACAAGAAACTAGCAAGCGTAGCGTTTTCAAGAATGGAAACGCAAGCAAGTCTGATGACAATTACTGCTGCGTGGCAAATATACACCCCAAAGGGTGTACATTTGTTGAAGAGTGTATAATTCGGTGCTACACGAACACTAAGAAAAATTAAAATATGGGATTTTACGTGCCAAAACCACTTTCTGATTATGAGGCACCCCGTAGTAGAGGACTCCGGAAATTTCGACCACCTGGGGCTCTTTAACGTGCACCTAAACCTAAGTACACGGGTGTTTTCGCATTTCGCCCCCATGGAAATGCGGCCGCCGTGGCCGGGATTCCATCCCACGACCTCGTGCTCAGCAGCCTAACACCATAGCCACTGAGCAACCACGGCGGGTTACACGAACACTGACGCAGACACAAGCGGATCACAGAGCATGATCCCGCGCTGGAACACTGTAGAAAATAACATAGTTGTCTGCGCGTAACAAATGAACAACGCGGGAACAAGCAGACGAAACGGAAGTACATCTCCCATGCTGCGGTGCGAAGTACAACAAACACGCTGAAGTTAGGATTGTGTGTTTTATTATTTCTCTAAACCTTAATTCGTCTATTGAAGCAACAGATTACACAAATAAAATATCTTGTCTTCAATAATTCTCGAAGTGACGTGTCACTATGAGCGACGTCACAGCATATACATGTATACGTAGCGCACTTGCGCATATGCGTCACCTCTCCGGATGGGTTAGTTAGTTAGTTAAATGGGGTTTAGTGGCGCAAAAGCGGCTAAGGCTATGCTGCGCAAAACTCGAGCTGTCTTACAATACTATTTCATAGGAGGAAGGCTGTGTTATATGTTGTGCAAAAGCAAGTGCCGTCTATGAATTTACGCAGGTCAGGTAATGGGACTATCGAATCATCTCCTAAAATTAAAGCAGGATGTAAAGGTATGTGCAGTTGATATAGGGTGTGCAAAAGGTTTCGTCTTGGTAGTTGATTAAGTGCGCATGTGAGTAATATATGCATAACTGTTAATGGTTCTTGGCATTTTCCGCATGTTGGTACGTCTTCTTTTGTAAGTAAATAATTGTGTGTTAGGTGTGCGCGCCCAATGCGTAGTCGGCATACGACTTCTTCAAAGAACCGCTCCTGGTGGTTACACGACTTTCACTCACCGAATACGGGTTTAGTGAGGTGTAGTTTGTTGTCTGTACAATTGTCCCATTCGTGTTGCCACTATGACATTAAGGCCTTCCTAATGGCACGGATACTATCCTTATATGGAAGTGTTGTGTTTATTATGTTTTGTACGCTGCCATCGATGCGCATCTATGAGCTACTTCGTTACCTGGTATCCCGACATGACTTGGTACCCAGCAGAAACGAATTGATCTCCCGTATTTGTTAAGCGCGACCATGTTTAGTATGTCCCCTAACAGGGGTTCACACTCAGATTTCAGATGTAGAGCCTTCAGTGTACTATAGGAATGAGCGTATATGACTGTTTTTGTGTTTTCCAGTGATAATCTTTTGAACTACAACCCATAGAGAATAAACGTCAGCAGTGAAAACAGAGGCATGTTTCGGTGGGCGAATATTTGTTTCTTAATTTTCTGTTACGGCCCCTACACCCGCGTGTTCTTTTGTTTTAGAGCCATCAGTGTAGAATTCCATGTTATTTTAATATTTGTCCTGAAGAGTACGGAATTCTTGTATAATGTGTTTGTGTGGGGTGTCTCTTTAAATCCAGTCACATAACTGTGCGAAATCGTACCACGTCGGCAATCGTCCTGGTTTTTTGGCAACCTGGAGGACTTCGCAAGGGATGTCATACTCCCAACAATATCCCTCATATCGCAGGACAAGCTGCTTAATCATGTTCGGTTTATTTGTGTTGTGTAGTGAACTGTGTGACGATGTTGTAGCATATGTGTTGTGGTGGGGACGGAACTTTGAGAACATAGGAAAAAGTGAGTAACGCTCTGCGCTGCTGTAAGGGAAGTTCGTTACACTCAACGTATCAACTTTTGACAGGGCATGTTCGGTATATAGGCACCACTTGCCAGTCGCTGTCCAAGGTTATGTACTGTCTGGAGTCGTCGAATGTAGGACTGTCTGGCTGTGCCATAAACCATGCAGCCGCAGTCTAGAATGCTGCGTACAGGAGACCGGTAGATACGCAAAAGACACGTTCGGTCAGTACCCCAATGCTTATAAGACAAAACTTTAAGGATATTTAGCGCTTTATTTGCTTTAATCTTTAGTGCTTTTATGTGAGCTAGGAAGTTTAGTTTGGTGTCAAAAGTTACTCCTAAAAAGTTATGGTCTTGTTTAAGCGGCGGTATGGCGTCACTCAATTTTAGGACTGGATGGCAGTGTAGCCCTCGTTTCTCAGAGAACTAAACATTAACTGTTTTTTGTGTGGAGAAAGGGAAAGCATTTTGTTAGCCCATTGTGTAAATTTATTTATTGTGATTTGAAGCTGTCTTTCATAGGTTGGCAAATTAAAGGCGCGGCAAGCCACTTGGAGATCGTCTACCTATACAGAGTGCATTAGAGGCGACGGTATAATCTTATTAAATGAGTTCATTTTACTATAAAAAGTGTCGTGCTGAGAACAGAGCCTTGTGGAACGCCATTTTCCTGTATAAGTTTATGAGAATTTACTAAGCCCAAACGTACCTGGAATGTTCTATTAGACATAAAATCAGCTCGGCAGTTCAGCATTTTACCACGGATGCAGCCAGGTGTCTTAAAATGTCATATCTCCATGTGGTATCACAGGCTTTTTCTTAATGGAAGAAAACTACAAGACGGTGTTGTTTCTGTAAAAATGCATATCGAATTTCATGTTCTAGAATGACAAGATGGTCAGTAGTTGAGCAACCCTTTTTATATCCCCACCGGCGGGAGTCTATAAGGTTTCTTGGTTCTCAAATGAGAGTCTTATATTGATAATGCTTTCATATGATTTTGCCCAACAGCTTGTGAGGGCAATGGGCCTGTAGCTGGTTGCGGATGTTGGGGATTTACCGGCTTTTAGGAATGGAACTACTATTGCATTTTTCCACTCTGCCGGCATTATACCAGATGCCCAGATTATGTGGAAAAATTTAAGGAGAGCGTCTACAGATGCTTGAGATAGATGAGCCAGCATGGCGTAGTGAATAAGGTCGCGACCTGGCACTGTTATTTTTTTTTCTGCAGAAAGGACTGCTTATTTCGTGTTGTGTGAGGGGGAATTCTACGGTTCATTTGACGCGCCAGTAGTGGGCAGCTTCCGTTTTTCAACAGACTGTTTGTACTGTGAAATTCCTTTCCATAATTCACTGAACTGGATACATCACAAAAATGTTCGCCAAGTATAATCTGCCGGTTCTTGAATCGTCGTTTTTTACCTAGACTTGTAAGTAACGGTATTGTGTAAGATGAGTAATCTCTCCGAAACTTTCCAACCTGTTCCCACATTCGTTTAGATGTGACTGAACTGTTTATTGAAGATATGTGTTTCTTCCACGATAATTTTTCTGCCTGCCTTTTGATAAATGGTGCTTTGGCTTCGGCCTGTTTCAAGCATAAGGGGTTGGTACAGGTGGGGTGTCTTTGTAACATGCCCCAGTCCCTATTTTGAAGCTGCTTTTCTTCTGTGCACTCAGGAGTCTACCAGGGGTATTTTTGCACACAAGGCTAGACGTTTGAGGTGTTGCCTTTTCTGCCGTTGAAATTAAAACCGCACTGAACTTTCCATTAATTTCATTTACGCTGAGTTCACTTTAAAAGACTTCTTCGAGTTTTCCATATTTCACGAAAAGCAGCCAGTCGGGAAGATGTATTTTCCAGCGACGTGGCTTAGACTTTATGGTAGATAGTGTGGATGATAGCTTGATAAATGCCGGCAAATTATCACTTCCATATGAAGTGTCGAGGACTTCTCACCTAAAATCACTAAAGACAGACCGTGAGCACAAGGCTAAGTCGAAACAGCTAAATTTGCGTGAGCTTGGTGAAAAATACGTTGGTGATCCCGAATTTAAAAGACATATGCTGGTAGAGAAAATAAAATCTTCGATTAGTTGCCCTCTTTGGTCCGTTCTATCACTGCCCCAGAGGGTACAATGGACATTAAAATCTTCTACGAAAACAAAAGGCTCCGGCAACCGGTGTATTAGATTTTCCAGTTGTCTAGTAGTAAAATGAGTATTGGTTGGAATGTAAAGTGAACAGATCTATCGCCGTCTATCGCCGTTCTATCGCCATCACCTATGCGATAGAACGGTGACGGCGAAAGCCTCGAAAGAAGTATTCAACGGAACATATCGTGTAGGGGTGCTGCCCTGAACGACTATGGTTACGGCTAGAGTGTGCGCGGAACCTTCGGGCAATGGTAACACCTTTAAGGATTTGGCTGTTCTTGGGCCCTAGGTTTGTTTCTTGAAGGCAGAATGCCACTGGCGAGAACTTACTTATTATGTATTTTATCTCACCTAAATTCTTTATCAGACCTCTACAATTCCAATGCATGATAAAAGCCTTAGCAGAGGAATTGAGAATGTTAATTTATGTGTATATACTAAGCAATTGTAGGTGACATTTGTTAAACGTTTGTACTATTGGAAGAACCGTAACCGTTCAGGTTACCGGTCCCTTTCTTAGCGTAGTTATTGAGAGCTTATACTTCTTAGTGCGTTCCAGAGAGCGCAGATCTTTTGGTGTCGATGACGCCGGAGTTTTTGCGTCGACCTCCATAGCCTTCTCCGACGCGCTGGGTGGTCGACAACCAGGCGCTGAGACGCGCGTCTCAGGCCTGGGAGTTCGGTTTAGCCTAGGGCCTTGCGAAACCGGGGTCTGCAGGCCCGTCTTTGATGATAACGGAGCAGCACAGGCTGCTGCCGCCAAGCGGGCGGATGGAGTACTACTGGGCCACTGACTGCGGTCCCTGTAGACCACTGAGACCACTGTGGCGCTGCCCCCTGCCGCGCCTAACTGGAATAGGTTGTTTGAAGTAAGTGTGATAATTTCTTTCTGGCTTCATAAACGGAAATCTTCCCTTTCTCCGTAAGTGAAATTGCCTATTTTTCTTTCTTCCAGCAAGGGCAAGATCGCGAATACGCTGGATGATCTCCTCTGCAGTTTGTGCAGTGTGGAGGCGCATTGCAGTTGTCCGGCTGATGATCATTGGCACTACACTTTGCACATGTTGATTTACCTCTGCATGGTTGCGATGCATGTGCAAACCTTTGGCACTTGAAACACCGCCTCGGGTTTGGGATATATGGTCTCACGTTTATTTTCACGTACCCACATCTAGTGTACTACACTCCGGTTCATACATCAGGTGCAACGCAGTGGGAGCTACGCAAGAAGTCCGGTCGCCAAAATGTATCACTTCACACGTTTCCGTCTATGCTTCGCTGCGCGCAAGCGGCGTTTGCTCGCGCCAGCATGCACGTGAGGCTGCCGCGACGGTCTGCAGTTAAGAAATAACGAAAAGCAAATTGACTTAAAACAACGTGTTAGCAGCCGCATAAGTACATCGATTGTTTCTAAGGGTAAGTCTATTATTTTTCATTCAGAACTGAGCTTATAGAAAGAAAATTTTTGCATAAGTCGGGTCAAGAAACATCGAACTATTTCTAAGTGCGAACGCAGCCACTGAAAAAAGTATCTCTAGCCTCCGTGGCATTGCACCTGATGTATGAAACGGAGTATAGGTACAATACTGGTACCAAAGGTAAGTATAACGTGTTTGGTTGAAATTTGTTCGTCATTTCTTCGGAATGTTATTCTTTGAACTTTGATTACATTTTGTTCTTGGAAACCTTCCAGGAGTTCTTCATCGCTCAGGTTTAAGAAACCTTCTGATATCACACCCGGCTTGTGTTTAGAGAACGGTCTGCTGAGATTGACTTTGATGTCACCGACACTGGCGAGATCTGCGAGCTTTTCTACTTGGTGTTTGGTTCTGAGTTCAAGGAGGAGGTCCCCACTTGACATCTTTGAAGACTTGTATTGTTTTGCAATTTTTTCTACCAGGCATTTCGCCACTAGGAATGAAGATAGTTCTCATTGGCATGGATCCTTCACTGTGCATCACATGGTAGCTTGGCAATGTTTCTACGTCGCTTCTTAAAGTGAAATAAAAAATTGCTTCGGTGCGCCCTCTTTTGTAAGCATGATCTGGAAGGGGGGATGCATTTGCCATGACATTCTTAGAACATCCAGCGGCGATGGTAGCCATGCACCCACCACCGAGCCCAACAAGGGGGCGCTAGGAGGTTAGGAACATACCTTAGACGTCAGCTATACTACGCCGTTTTAACCTAATATATGTACCCAAAACTGGGTACACACGATTAACCCTTGCTGCCTGGAAAATGAGAAGTAAAATGAAGTGAGTGGAAGACAGGAAAGATTGAAAGTGAGAGAGAAAGACGGAGATTGGAGAAGGGGACAGGAAGAGGCAACTACCGATTTCCGCCGGGTGGGTCAGTCCGGGGGTGCCGTGTACGTGGAGCCGAGGACAAAAGGCCGTGTTGCCGCCACCGTGGGGCCGTAAAGGTCCGAACACCCGGCCTTGGCTCAACCCCCAGGATCCCCTTTTCCCCGGATATGGCTAAGCCGCGCACGGTTATACGCGGGAGCTTCCAACCCTCGTGTGCTCGGGTGCGTGGTGTCGCAACACACCAAACGCCTGCTGACGCAGACGCCGCTGCGGAGTCTCCGGATGAGAGCGCGGCGCCCACGAGGAGAAGGGCAAACGTCGTTGGCGTTTGAAATTTTAGCTCATTCGGCGGCACGTAGCGATGTAATACTTAGTAGACCCGATCGTTAGCGCGCATTGTATGCAATGCGCTTGTCAATTCAAAATAGCCAGACCTGTAAGCATGCGAGAGGGTTTGCAGTCTGCCGCTGTCGCAAGCACGTGGCCGCGTATGAGAATTACACCCGCGACCTCCCTGTCAACAACGCCTTGTGTTTTCGCACTGCGTAAATGTTCCTGTCCTTTCCCGCTGCTCAGTTAGACGAAGAAGCAGGGTTAGCTTCCACTTTTGCTTGCCAAAGTACTCGTTCAAGGAAACCCAGAGTACGCTGATAAGTACGCGTGTAGGTGACTGCTTCGTGCTCAGAAAACAATCTTGCGATACATTGCGCCACGGGCTCAAGATGGTGGACAACGAAACGGCGGCGCACTGCCAAAGGCAGACGTGCTTTATTGAGTAGTGTAGCTCCGCTCAATGCTTCACAGCGATGCAGCAGGATGAGCTGAACTTGCAAAGTCGGCTGAAGAAAAAAGAAAAATGAGCTAAAAATTGTTTTAAACCGAAGCAAATCGACTTTTGGTGCACATTCCGAACGTAAACAAATAAGGTTTCGAAGCTCCCCGAAGCAAAGTGCGTTAGAAGCGGTGCGAGTGATAAGGAGATTTCCTAAAACTACTTAATCTGACCTAGTTGCGCCACGTCCAGAGAGGGATCACACTGCTAACCCAAGCTGCCTTCTTTCCCAGACCGCACTGTTCCGGTAATCAGATTACGCGGTACTGCAGCAAGGGATGTAATCTGAGACGGCGCCGCATGGTTTTGGCGCTCGCGCATTGCACGCGACGAGCGTCGATTCGTGTGTATTCAGGCAGTACAAAGCACGGGAGCGAAACTTTGCGATGTGCTTCCTGTGGCAGTTCTGGCAACGAGGGAACAAAGGCCGCGCACCCTATAGTGTCGCATTAACGTTAACGCAGCAGGATTTCGGGGTATGCGCCTGCCTCATCGAGGCACAAAGCCGCACTAACAGTTACGAATGCACTGAGCAAATGAGATAAAGGCTACCGCACGCTCGAGAAACATAAGCTGTGTTTGCAACAGCGACAATACGTATTGCTATGCAGAGCAACAATAACGGTGACACCACCAGCACCACTACGCACAATGAGAAAGCAATTTTGCAGTGAAGGACACCCATACTCAATAAAGTACACGTTCATTCAACTATCTGGTTCAAAGCCCTCTATAAAGCAAAAGCCCAAGCTGGCAGACGCAGTAAAGAAGAGTGACGGATTAAATTTCACCACCTGGGGTTCTGAAAGATGCACTTAAGCTCAAGTAGACAGAAGCGTTTTGTATTCTGCCATCATAGGAGTATGGCCACGGCGGAGAACACGTAAGTTGTTCTCATAGCAATAAGTATTAAAAAAAATAGACACAATAACATATGAGAGTACAAAGAACAAGGGTTTTTTACTGCTTGTTCTTCGTAAGCTCCCATGCGATTGTGTCTATCTTCACGCTATATATATATTTTGTCTTACTAGTATCTCTTACACACTAGGCTGGGAAAACGTTTAACAAATTGTACTACATCGTGCTTGCGCTGAGGCGCCCAAGGTTTTCACTAAATGGGACACAGTGAACAGTTGTGTTGGGTCACGTTAAGGACAGTGGGGCACGGTTATACAATTCGTTAAGGCATGGTAGAATCAATCAATCAGTTTAGTTTGTTAAATAAATTTACAAACATTATCAAAGCAAAGGTTTACAGGTTGTCAGTATAAAAGTACGATAGTAGATAGAAATTAAAAAACGCTTGTTTCTGATCGTTGCTTCGGTTTTTCTTACTGTTTCATGCGCTCCTTCACGGCCGTAACACGATTACCAATTCGTATTCTTGTGCTTCATCGTAATTCAAAACTTGCGGCCAGGAAAATAGCCTGTCAGCGTAGTTGGTTAATGTCCCCTTACTTGCAGCAGGAAAATTAAAAATGAAGAGACACACATATACATACACAGCGCTGACTGAGAAATGAAAGCTATCGGAAGTGAAAACCTCTGAAACTCAGCTCTGACCGATGGTGTCGGTGCTATCCTATGCTATGGCGGGCGTTGTCACCAATGCATCAAAATACAATTATTCGCGTAGTGAGGTGTGTAATGAAGGTGATGATTTGAATGCGGTATTTACAGCGAGTAAAGGTAAGGTCCCTATCCGCTTATAGGAAATCCTGAGAAGACAAAGGGGTCAGACGAAGATGAACACGATGTGATCGTGTTCATCGTGTCCAACAAGGGAAGCCTCAGACAGGCGTCTACGTTTCGACACGTGCATTTGACTTCGCTAGGAGAAGTTACCTTGAGGAAACGCTTGCTCCAGACAGGCGCTTCCCTCGTTCGATCTCGACTGTTAATAACTTGCGGAAGTTCCAGCAAGCATCAGTTTCAAGTAGCCGATCCCCAAAGTGTGATATGCGAAACATATTGGTATTCAATTCAGTTTTATAAAATGATAAAAAAAGGAGCCTAATGAAGCCTCTGCGCGGAACACGAGAGAGAGAGAGAGAGAGAGAGAGAGAGAGAGAGAGAGAGAGAGAGAGAGAGAGAGATCAGCTAACGAGCTATCGGCGCTGGTATCAACGTTGACATCCGGCGCTTTGCGGGACGCTAGAGGGGCAAAAACAAGTCAAGCGAGATTCATGCGCCCCTGATAGCAAATTTACCCTAGCCGTACAAGAAAGCTTTTTTCTGTGCTTTTCTGCGTCCTAGATATATGCTTATCCAGAGGATAGTATGAATAGCCCTGCTGGCGCTGAACACGCGTGGATAGAAGCAAAATAGTATCAATTAGCGCCTCAGAAATATGGATGAAAGATTTTTACCTAAATTTAAGAGCGAGAGTAGTAAGAATCGCGCTGTGGTGATTCTGTGCAGTAGCGTCCGCGGCTAAGCTTAAGGCAAAGTATAGTTGAGGCGACTGCGCGCAGGCGAAACGTTCCTCTCATTCGTGTGACAAGCTGATTCCATCTATAACGTACTTAGATGCTCCACAGCTCATCGGCTACGTTTATTGTTTATTAGCTGCGACGGTAAGGGAAGTTCGGCTAACGTATAAGAGTCCACTACCCCAAAATTGTTGATAAAGACACAGTAGACGAGAAAACAACATAAGTGGAAAAGAAGTAAGCAAATATCGAAAGTTTTCGTAGTTACGTGGAGTGAAAAAAAAAACACACTACGAACATTGTATGAATTTCGCATAAAGTTGCAAATATATGCAGCCCAGCGTCGTGGTGGCTAAGCGGCTATATGGTGTTGAGGTCGCGAGATCGAATCCGGGCCCCGGTGGACTCATTTCAGTGGAAGCAAATGTGCGAAATACCTGTGTGCCGTTCACTAAGTGCATGTTGAAAAATCCCAAGTGTTCAAAATTATTCCGGAGTCTGCCACCACGGCGTGCCTCATAATCACATCGCGGTATTGGCACGCAAAACCTCAAATATTTTTAAAATAAACCTTGCGTAATGCAGAGCCAGAGCATGAGATGCGACAAGGATAAAAAAGTGTACACTATACACTGCTGAGATATTTCATTTCACAGTAAAGCGCACAACGACTATATGAAGCCGCAAAAAAAAATAAAGAGATCAATACGAGAACTGTAGCCAGACTGCAAAAAACCACAAAGCGGAAGAATCCGTGTTTGCACACACGGTATTCAGGTCGAAAACCCCTGTTCCTGGGGCAGCTGGCAGCTGCATGCACTCGAAGAAACAAAAAATCTTGTGGCTTAACAGCCAAAATTTTTACGAGCCAGCGTCGTAGCGACAAGTTTCGTTTTTCGTTGATGATAGTCGTTCACGTAAATATACAGAAGGTAAACGAGAAAATATACAATGATGTTTTCGAGAAACTCCTTCGTTTAGCAGGGTTTTTTAAAAACAAACTCATATATGTGTGAACCATAAAGTCAAACAGAAGTTTTGGGGAAAGAGCTGTCTTGGCCATAAGACTGTGCCAGAATTTTTGGCGAACATAAGCATGGTTGAGAAAATCCTGCGTTCGCGTATGGAGTGTATCTCCAACTACGGCAAGTTTGCAAATGACGTAATATGCAGGGGAAACAATGCGTTGCATTCGTCCTCTAAGCAAGACGCACGTGCAGTGGTTACTTCCACTTACATTTACTATATCGTTCAACTAAATACCAGGCTGACAGAAAAAGCCGCAAGAACACTGAACTTTTTTGCGTGAATTCCGCCCGTCAACCTTTAGCTGCATGCTGTATACTTCATCGAAGGAAGAACCTTCATGGGCGGCGAAAATGTCGCACTATTAATATGGCACTGATTCAACTGGTTACCCCATTTCCTGTTGAACTGTTAGCGGAAGCGTTGACATACATGGCTTCGAACTAATAGAATTCGAGTCTTATCCCGGCAGCGGCCTCTCGGCGAAACCAGTGCCGTTTATATCATCCGGCTAATCTCAAGGCAGGCGATTATTGATCCTCATCCCGACCCGACAAAATCGGATGAGCCATGCGAAATTTCACATAGAAAGCGCAAATTGTAAATACAACATAGCGGCAAAGCCCGCCTGCCGTTATGCAACTTGAGAGCAGAGACGTCGACGTATATATGTCAACCGTAAGTCGCGCTAATGCGAGGAGGGGGCTCGCATCATTCAAATCCTAAGCGCATGAAGTCCCTGCCCTGAATGACACTGAATGACGCAGCGGTAGGCTCGGCCCACTGCAGCAACGTACTTTCCCACCTAATTTAACCGACGAAGATGAACTGCAGAAGAACGCGAAAAATTTTACTATTGGGGTATTAACGTGCTGAAACCACGATATGATTAGGAGGCACGTCGTAGTGGGGGAGGCCGGATTAAGTTTGACGACCTGCGCTTCTTTAACGTATGCCTATCATGCACCAAGATTTTAAAATATACAAATGCGACGTAGTGAGCAGAACCAAAGGTAAAATTGTTTGCGGTCGCTTTAAGATTTTCAGATTATTTTTTGGATTCCGCCTGATTACATAACTAGTATTATTAATTGATCAAATTCTCAAATAATATAATTACCTGAAAACTGTCAGTGGGAAAATTGCAGAGTAACATGAAAAACTCCGGATACAGCTTTCTGCTGCTCAATACGTGCTACATAAGTGTTTTTCACAGCGAGAAATAATGCCGCGAATACAGGATAAGTGCCTCGAGCGGCCAGTCATGCGGCAATATCGCGTGTGTTCGCGGACCTTCCTGCCTTCCCGTCTCAAATAACCGCTTCCCTTCCCTTTTCTCTTTATCAATCTCTTTCTGGTCGTAACGTTCTCAGACTTCTTTTTCTATACGTACAAGAACAGCTGATCGCAAAAGAAGAAAGTTGCATGTGTATTATATGCCTGATCAGACAGTACCTTTATTCTTCCTTTCCTTAATTATTACTCTATCGGTGTTTCACTTTAAACTTCAGTGAACACTTTATATAATATGCTACTGTAAAACTTTATTGAAGTTGTGCAGATCGTCAGTCATCACGAAGCAGGCCGCTCCCACGTGGGAACCGGAAGGCCAAGCCTCTCGGCCGCATCATGGCCTGCTGGACAGCCCAGAGTTGGTCAGCCAGGAGAGGGCTGCGGAGAACTGCTTCCCATATAACCGAGCTGTTATCGATGATAGAGCATGACCAGGCACACCGCCAGAGCATGTGCTCTAACGTGGCTATTTCTCCGCAATCGCGGCAAGTGCCATCGGTGTAAGTACCGGATATATTGTACATAAGAACGACGGATTGGGATACGTGTTCGTATAGTGCTTGGGCTCTATTGAGCCGCGGATGAGGATCACAGTAGGCTCTACGACTGAGATAGTAGTGTTTAGTAATCTCGTTGCATATGGTGGGCGTGTACCTGTTCTCAGGGGAGTCGTCTTCCGAGTGGAAGGGGGTAGCGGGGTGGGAAATTACGGGAGCAGCCCCATGAGCCGACTCGTTGAGCTTGGAAGGAGCACCCTCTATCTGACCCTGGTGTGCGGGAAACCACTAAATGAAGTTTTGAGACTTGATCTTGAGAAGGCCTTCGATAACATTCTACATTCGCATATCCTAGCCTCAATATATCGGCTTAATCTGGGTGAGACATTTTACAACTACCTCAGATCGTTCCTTGCGGACACGAAGGCTACCATCTGGGTGGCCGATCTAGAATCACAACTGCTGGAACTTGGCTAGAGGGGCACACCACAGCGGCGGTCATTTCCCCCTCTTTATTCAATTTAGCCATGGTCGAGGGGGAGAGCAAGAGCGCTGCTGCACTCTTCCTCTCCCCCTCTTTTCACTCCCGTTGCCGTGTATGCAGGGCGGTTGAGGTGTTCTCGCCTGAGAGAGAGTTAAGGCGCTACACTTTATCGAATCTTTTCACCTCCCTTTTCCATTAAGTATACCCTTGCGGCCTTAGCAGAAGCACCTCGAGATTGAAGCCATCAAACACAACATGTATGCTGATGATGTCACTATATGGTGCACAGGAGGCAATGATGGTCAGGTTGAGGGAGCCTTACAGGAGGCCATAGACATTATCGAAACCTATCTCGAACCCAGTGGTTTCGGATGCTCCCGCTTGAAGTCGGAACTCCTACTGTACAGTCCCATGAAACGTGGTCCAAGGCCCAAGAGTTGAACATCGTTAGAGGACAGAGACATCAACCTAATACTAGAAACGGTTGCCGCATACCCAGAGTCGATTCAATCAAGGTCTTGGGCATGATCGTTGAGTCAGGGGGTACAAATGCCAAGAATATATAGGAAAGCTAATTGCTAAAACTGAAAGTGATGTTCGTTCAGTTCGCAGGGTATCACATCGCCATGACAGACTCGAGGAGGATAACCTCATTCGACTAATGCATGCTTTCGTTCTGTGCCACTTTACATACGTGGAAGCCACGCATCTATGGAAACGGGCAGAGCAGGATAAAATTGAATGAGCAGCTTAGGAAGATTGCTAAGTGGGTTCTCAGGTTACCCGTATACACTCGTACAAAGCGCTTAATGCAGCTTGGCATACACAATACGCTGAAAGATACTACAGAGGCCCCGGAGCGCGCACAGCTAACTCGCTTAACTACAACTAAGGCAGGGAAATTCATTTTGCAGGAACTAGGACATTGCCCCGATAGAGTAGCGGAGGAGTTCTCTGACATTGCTCCGTTGATTCGTGAGAGCATGACGGTTGTGCCCACACCTAGGAACATGCCCTCTGATCATAATCGCGGTAGAAGGAGACCAAGGGCGGCCAACCTCCCTAGGCAAACACACTGTGACCAGCGACAGGTCAGCTTTGTGGATGGCGCCTCTCGTAAGGGACGTCGGTGTTCACCATCATCACTGTCGATGGTCGGCAAGGAATCGCCAATGCTGCCTCGGTTTGGACCAGTGGCTCGGAAATTGCTGAACAAATGGCTATTGCACCAGTCCTGCTGGATAGCTCACGGGATGTTATCTATAGCGATACAAGGTGTGCAATCAGAGAATTAGACAAAGGCACCGTTTTGAAACAGGCTCTCAGACTTCTTGGGGGCAAGGAAATCACGCAACACTTAATATGCGACAGTATTAATTCTCATAGTTTTTCCCTCCAGTAGCCAACGTTCTTTCGAATATGCTGGTGTACATCACTGTTGTGTTAGCTTAAGCCAAAGGAAAATGTGCCTCAACTTGACCAGCAGCGTGATTTGAGATCAATAACTAATAATAATAATGAATAAAATAAATAAATAAATAAATACATTTGGAGTTTTTACGTGCCTAACTATGACCTGGTTATGAGGCACACTCCGTAATGGGGGACTTGGGATAATTTTGACCACCCGGAGTCCTTCACGATCTGCAGGACTTCCATAAAGTTTTATCATACCATACCATACAGGGAGTTCTCCACCGTGCCCGGGCGTTTTTACATTTAGCCCACATACCATCGAAATGCGGCCGCCGCGGCCGGAATTAAATCCCGCGACCTTGTCTCAACTCGGCGCCCCCAATGGCTGACGGTTGTCATTCGTGGCTGGAGTGAAATTCGCGCGACACTGCACGAAAGATAAACGGGCACATCTCTGAACCGGAAGCTCTTACCGGTAAACATACTGCAGCAATTGAAAACGCGGTACCTAATGGCGACGAAGGAATATCACGGGAAATTCAAAAACTCGTAATAAAAAAATCAGATGTCATTGACCGAAAATGCCTAGGTGCTCCTATGTATAGTAAAGTCCAGTAGCAAATTCTTAGGCGTCGCTGAAGCATCTGGTCTATGCATAACTCGTAATTAACCCGCCACAGTCGGAGTTGAATAAACAAATTTTGGTTAGCGACTGCATTTTGACAACAATTTTTTCGCATCTTTCGCCCTCTTTCCGGACACTCCAATTATAACTAGGAACACTCACATGTAGTGAACGCATCCTGTATGACGTATGCGCTCTTTACTTAAAGTGAGTGCTACAGTCTCTAGATGCTTCTCGCGATTCGAAGCATGGGTCTGGAAATGCTATCATTCTATCGACGGAACGAGTTTGTTTGCTTCTAATAAACAATTAAATTCAGGAGTTTTTACGTGACTAAACCACGACCTGATTATGAGGCACATGGCGTAATTAGGAACTTGGGATTAATTTTGACCACACGGAGTTCTGTACTGTGCCTGGGGGTTCTTGCGTTTAGCCCACGTACCATCGAAATGCGGCTGCCTCGGCCGGAATTTCATCCCACGACCTTGTGCGTAACAGCGCAACGTCGGAGCCACTAAGCAACCACGGCAGTTTGCTGCTGTGCCAAAGTATGTACAGAAAATCGCCGTCACTTCCGGTCATGCACGCAGACCTTGTTTTGAAACTCTTTGCAAAATTCGACTTACGAGACTTCATAAGATTAATGTCACTTCCCAGGTAGAAATGGAACGAACGCGTTCCCACGGTTTCCCGAGGTTTCCCGCACAAGTTACCGCACAAGTTACCGCAACCTTATGGCGAATTTGCGCAGCAGTCGAAGCTCTGCAACGAGTGAGACAAATGCTACCGTAGCTCAGAAAAAAAGAAAGTAAGAAACCTGACGTTTGCGGTAAGTATAGACCTCTTCGCTATCCGTTCACATTGGGTTGGATTAGCAGGTACGAATTTTTCGGTGCTGTGTGGCAATAAGTGAGTGAAAGCCTAGCCGCTCCGCTTTAATTTATGCTCATGAAGAAAGTATGGTTCACATAAAACCGCCTGCGCCCGTTATGCGTAACACAATAAAGAAGAAGAACAAGCCGGAAAAGAGAGCGTAATGAAATTAAATTCCTCGCACGAGTTCACATCGGTATTCGCAAGCTCTATAGCATACGAGAACGGCCGAGACCCGCTGTACCTCCTCGTTTAGGTATTCTTTTCGGGCAACGTGAGCGCCTGGCGAAATACTGCGGAACGCCCGGTATAAGCCCAATTCAATATCCCAAGGAATGAGCGGAATATTTGCGTGTTCGGGTCGCAGCGCGGCACTTAAATCACGGAGGAATAGAATGATTTCTCCTTTCTCCCTCTCTCTCTCTGTGTGTCTCTTCGTCGCAGAGATTGCATACTCAGTCACGCAGTGCGATGAATAAGAGAGAACCGCCTAAGAGCCGCGTGTGAACTGCGAACACTTCGTCTTCCCTCGTTTTATCTATGAATACCTTGAGAAAAACGTCCGGCAACGTACCGCGTGTCGGTTCCACACCAGAAACCTCACTCCCTCTGAACGACTGTTCAAAGTTTAGTTCGCATGCGGCTTGGGGAGGAACTAGAGATCAAAAAGAAAACAAGGATAATAAGTACATTCTTAAGCGAGTTAGGAGAAGAGCCCGAAACAGAGTGCGTTGTTCCAGACTGAGTCTGGAAGCGTTCCAGCGTGCCTGAAAGGGGCACTACTACAAAAAAAAAAGAACCTTAGTGCCGAAGAACTTCAAGAAAACTCGTGCTTAACCAAACCGCATTACGTCTTCGGGTTTAAATTTAGCAAAAAAAAAACACTTTGAAAGATGGAAAGCTCTGCGATAATTCTATGTTAAGCACTCACATTCGAGCGCCACATTAGACTTCAGTGAAACACGTTTCAGCGTTAGCCCCCCTCTGCGCTGCCATTGATGGGTGCGGATTGCGCGCTAAGCCTCTAGCTTGCCTTCAACCGATGATCTCGATATCGCTCGTGTTTCGACAAACATTCGCGTTAGTGCTCGACGAAGACATGGGTTCGTTTCCCCGTGGGCGATGCGGTCACGCATGCATCGTTTGGCGGTGCAGACTCGGCAGATGTCACAGCAGGGCACGCTCAATCCCTTCTTCAGGCAACACAAGACAACCGATTAAACGTGAACATTCTGGTCATATTGCCGATCGCTATTAGACGGCTTTTTTATTATTATTCTTGCCTCGAATCAGTGACCGACGAGTGACCGTAGGCTTTTACGGTGGTTGAGGGGGGGGGGGGGGGGGGGCATGACTGTATACTCCCGCACTTAACCGCCCTGAACCGCACTTCAAGACCACTTGTAGTAGTCATTCAAGATATGCATCTCGCACAACTTTCTCGCCTTCACCCATAACAGCTACTACCTTATCGGATAAGGATTCCTCTACGTATGGGGCCGGAGGACCGACGAGAGTCCCTAAGAGTCTTTCTCCAGGATTTTGTGAAGGAATTCAGGCCCTTACACTAGTTGCAGGTACTGAGGATCACGGCGCCTGTTCCCCTTCCAAGACACTTTGTTATTTTGCCCTCTTCTTCCTCTTATGCCAAAGGGCAATCATTTGCGAAATACAACGTTCCTTGAATCGAACAATTCAACTCAATTCCATTTTTAAACAGTTAGCACTTACGGTTGGTTAATGAGTCACCAAACGCCGCCACGCAGCGCGATGCTTGCAACAGGTCGCACCGGTTCAGTCACAGTTTCCACCGCAGCAACAGCAGGAGACAGCCTACCGTGTGCTCGAACCGAAAACAGTCGCAAGAGGCCGGCGCGCGCTTCCATGAAGACGCAGTGACGCACGAAGAGCTGTTATTTTTTTTGTGTCAGCGCCTCTTTCGGCTGACGTGAGCGTGAATATTCATGGAGCGCCAGTGGAACGCGTGCCAAAGAATTCTTCTCGGCGCGCGCAACGTGTGACGAACGACCCTGCGGGCAGGGTGTCCCACGACACGCTAACGAAGCATCCGTGTAAGAGGAACATTTGCATTTGGGAGAAAGGCAAACACGTAGGAGAACTCCACCATAGTAATGGTTTTGCCGCATAGAAAATGCGCATGTTTGGCACGCGAAAATCTTGTCCATGAATCGCACCTATAGGTATCCTGCGAACGAGGCTTGATTAGCGGTAACAAGAAATCGGCAGAGAATTAAAAAAAAAGAAAACGAAGGGAACCGGCTTTCAGGGTTACCCGAGACTTTGCCATCAATTCATGAGAAAATGAGCCCTGTTAAAGAAACAGATAAACATGAATCAAAAAGTAAAAAAGAGTCACCAGTTTAGGCTTAGCCTGTCATTTATTCGTGATTATACACGATGCAGTAGCAATGACCTCCATCTGAAAACCCTATGAGCATTAGTGTACAGTTTGTAAGATAGCCTGGCGTACACCGAACACCTGGTCGCGCGCTACTCTGGTCTGTACAAGAACATCTTGCGCGTTAGCCCGACACGCACACAAAAAAAAACGAAGAAGAAATGTGCAGATGTCATCATATCTTGTTTTCCAGGCTTCACATGTTATACTATGTTACAGCTTTGCTTCTTTTTCATATTAAGTCTTATGTTGAAGCAGTACATCTTTTTTTCTAGCACATTTCCTTTTTATTTCGGTTGCATTCACGTACGTTTGGGGCATTATCTGTAACGATTACGTTGTCCTCATTCCCGGTGAACGTAGCGGCTTATATAGGATTTAACGCCACACGTATACACCATTTCGAAATCCCTCTCACGAATACATCAAGACCGACGAGAGTAGCGCATGTGAAGCTCGCGCTCCCCGATTTCGAAACACACTCCAAAATGCAGGGGGAAAAAGAACTTTGCAATTACACGACGACCCACTTCATTGCTAATCCGTGCTAGAATGACACTGCAGGGCAGAGGTACAGGTGGTGCTCAACAACGATTTTGAGCAGTGCTTCACGCAGCACTTCCACCTCAGCAGATGAACTCGCCATCGATGGCGTACGTAGCATCGGACACACAAGTGCGCTCAGTCAGGTTTGTTGTTTAAGAAAAAAAAACCTAATAATAATAATAATAAAAGATATAGAGGCAAGACAGGTCCCGAGTTAAAGGGCCTCTCACCAGGTCTGGTTATATTGAGCGATAACGATCGTGTCTGCAAAGTATTTCATCGCTACGCGCCGCGGAAAGATCAAATTTAATCCGAACGCCGTTTTTTCTTCTCCTCGCGGCCGCCGCGCTCCAAGCGGGAGCATGACATACTCGTGTGCCTGCGCCTACGTACTGGTGTCCGCAGTGTGACGTCGCTCGTGGTGACACGTGACATCGAGAATTATTCAAGTCAACATCCGTTATCTGTGCGATCTGTTGCTTGAATTGATAAATTGAAGTTTTGAGAAATAATA
Organism: Dermacentor albipictus; assembly: GCF_038994185.2. Taxonomy (NCBI): domain Eukaryota; kingdom Metazoa; phylum Arthropoda; class Arachnida; order Ixodida; family Ixodidae; genus Dermacentor; species Dermacentor albipictus. The sequence goes on along the minus strand of NW_027225567.1, from coordinate 1,136,482 downwards.
AAAGGGACAAACGGAATGTCTGCGGGTTTTTTGTTTTACTTCACAGCGAAGCAAGAGAGATATGCATCCTCTTCGTCTACTTGATCCCGCGGTCGTGCGGTCGCGTGAGTGAGTGAGTGAGTGAGGAAACTTTATTGCATGTCCGGCGAGGACGCGAACGCGTCGCGCACCCGGCTAGTCCCACGTCGGGACCGGCAGGTCTAGCCCACCGGCGCGGTCGCGGGCACACCGGACAGCCAGGATTGGTTTTTCTAGAACGGGGCTACGGAGAAGCCAGCCCAACTTCTCCTTGATGAACTTGGGATATGTCGACCCGCACTCCCAGAGCATGTGCGCTAGAGTGGAGGTCTGCCCGCAGGACGGGCAGGCGTCATCGCGATATACGTCGGGGTATAAGCTTCGTGGAGAACGGACAGACACGGATATGTGCTGGTCTGTAGAAGTCTAAGCGAAATGGCTTGCTCCCTATTCAACTTGAGGTGATGGGGTGGAAAGACCCTTCTAGATATGTAGAAGAATGTATTAGCCTCGTTGTGAGAAGCGGGAGCGTCACTGTGGCCGTAGGGAGGATCTCGGACCCACGACCGCCTAGCAGGGCGAGGGCGATCGCGGCTTGCTCGGCGACTCCGGGGTCTGAAGCACGAATGAATGCGCTATTGGAAATCTTGCGTCTGGCATGATTTCAAAAGCACCGGTAGAAAATGCCGAAACAATGGCATTTTGTACCGTGTTCCAGCACGTGTTCATGCTCTGCGATCCGCTTGTTCTGCCTCAGTATTCGTGTAGAACTGAATTATACCGCTAGTCATATTTCCTTGTGCACAGCGCGCAAGAGCGCGCGCTGTTCGAACAAGCCAACAGCTCGCGCGTGACGCCGTCAGTGAAAGTGCATAGCGCGGGGAAAAAAAGCGAGGAGAAAAAAGAAATGAAGGCAGGGCCTGTGACGTATGCGTCACGCGATCCTCGAGGTCCGGTATGGGAGAACGTAGGGAAGGAATTTCGCTTGAGAAGGCTAGACGGGACGAATGGAGAGAGCGTCTCGCTTGGTAGTGGAGCCCGCCTGCTAAACTCATGGGTTCGCGGTACTGAAATATTTCTGTCTCGGCTATTAACAAGCGGATTTGAAAAATTTTCACGGCAGAACGCTCCCTAGAGGACACGTAACAATTTCCAGAGTATAACCAAAATTTGCTATGGGGCCTGGGGAGGGGCCCTTTAAGGTACAGGTCCCATGCATATACGTTGTTCCCGTTCCCTCCCTGTGTGCGATTTCCTCATTAAGAGCAAAATATTGCTACTCGTTCACATGACATGATCTTGTAGGAGACGTTGGCACCCAGAGGTGACAATGGTGACTCCTCGTATTATGGCAAACAAAAAAAAAATCACGCAAATGTATCGAGAAACGCCGAATACAGGCGAACAGCATGAACACGAATCACTTTAATTGTTCGAGAACACGCAGAGAAATTCCCAGTTTTGCCAACGTGTGGACCAACAGAAGAACACGTGATTTCATAACGCACCCCCTAACTACATAACAGCAAATGTTGCTTAAACTTCACATATCCCGTGCGCACAAAGGGTCCAAACCATAGAGTTTCATATCAGTATAACCAGAGGGAAATCTGGAGCTGCGATCGTTCAACCATCATGGGAATGATGGGAAGTACAGGCTACTGATTGGCATTTTGTTGACTAGTGAACTAGTCTACAAGTATTTTTTTGGCAGTCTTGGTTTCGCTCCAAGCGTAATTGCTATAACCTGCAGTGGGACAGTGCAACGCAAAGCTCTCTGCCTTTGTTCTGTTATTCGAAGTGGTGATAGCGCGCTAGGTCAGCGGCTGGGACAATGTTTGTGTCGCGGTGTGGTGTCAAAGCCCCGACGAGAAAGCGACGACATGGTAAACGTTGAAAGAACATGTTGTGACCATTTGGACTTTGGTTAGTGAAGTGTGTTAGGTTGGCACTGTAGCGTTACATGCTTTATGAAACTTCAGAATATTAAAAAGAAGGCACTACTGATACAAGACCTAGACAGTTGTATTTCTAGTGGCTTGACAATCAAATTTTATTGAGGGCTTCATTATGCATTGCTCGTTTATGTGTTCATAGAAATCCGTGTTTCACGACTTTCAGAACACAAACTTACTTGTGGTAGGGAAGGTGGCTGCTACCTGGCTCCAGGCCAGCGTCGCAAAATGGGTAAGTGCAAAGACACGCTATAATGCTTCGGAAGCGGTACGCCAATATAAAATATGATGAAGCATACTCGTAGGAGGCCACAAGCGTCCTAGCTATCACTGCAGCAGATGTGCTTAAAAGTACTTGAAGACGTTCAGCAATCGTGACAGCCGACGCAGCCTTTCGAAAGGGCGAGAGAGTTCGCAAGTGCCTGTCGTTTGCGAGAAAAGTCTCGCGTTCGCAGCAAGCAGGCGTCGTAGCAGACGACACTTGTAACATTCCTCTCAAGGACGCAACACTTTCTCAACATATAACATTTTTATTTCCATAAATACTAGATGAGTATTTTTTATATAAGTACATGCCAGTTGTTATTGCTGTGGTAAAAATAAATAAATATTTATTCTTCGGCGTTAAATCGGGAACAGAATCGCACAAGAATGCATATCCTGGTGCGCCCTGGTGATAGCCATCGTAAACCACGCCTCAATCTCAAACCCATACAGCTTATGTAACGTGTTTTACATTATGTAAGATACTGCAGAAATAAAATGATTTTAGGCGATAATATTTGAGTATAGCTTCGTCTACTGCGCCGCAAGCAAACGCGGCTTGTCTAAAGATCGAAATCAATCCGAAGCCTGTACTCCCCATGATTCCATGTAAGTTGTTGAGGCAACGCTCAGGAGAGCCCCCGTAGGTATTAGCGCCACATTTCCCTCTAGGGTGTTTATTTAGAAACGCTATGGTACAAACGTTCGCCTTCAATTGATCTTCTGAGAGGCCACTGGTAAGCGGCTTTTCGCTCAGCCCGACTCCCACTCGCAAGTTCAACAGTGCTCCTCCACTGCGACATTATATACACACGCACAGTGCACGGAGTGCTATCGGAAACTTCCTATGGGGTTATTCGTATTTTTAGAAATTCTTATTTCCCAACGTATGTTACTTCTCCCCCCTTTCCCTCGTCTACGCAGTGCCGTTACGACTGTGCAGACGAGCGTAAACTTTTCTGTAAACTTCTCCCACAACCCTTAGAGATCGCTTCATCGCTACTCGCACGTGAATTTGTCGTTGTTGTTGTTGTCGTCGTTGTCGTTGTCGTTTGGGGTTGGTTGTGGTGGTGGTGGTATTATCATTATTGCTATTATTATTAAAAGGAATGCTGGCATCGTGATGTGACGTCTCCGGCTTTATTTCTATGTGTATAAAAAGTTAACTTGGCCTCCTCGCTCTGAGAATTAAAGGCTCGCACTATATTTTGCAGAGGCAGGGTGGCTATATGATTAAGAGTGAATACGGATGCGGCTAACGGCCCCTCGAGTAGTACTGTGGTCTCCGTTCCATCGGCAATAACACGTTCATTATGAATAAACAAATCCTAGAGGAGTTTTGGATGACCACTGTAAAACTGACATGGCAACGGCTCGACTCCAAGCAAGTGTCGTGTTTTTAACGTAGGTTCACCATGTGCACGAGATATAGTTTGTGCAGTGATAATTAAATCACGCACAAACTGCCAAGGATGAAATAGATAAACGAAGAAAAAGTGTGGGTTGTTGTACTTTTTTTCCCTGTTCGAAGTATGAATAGCCAACTGTAATAATATTTGGGGTTTTACGTGCCAAAACCACTTTCTGATTATGAGGCACGCCGTAATGGAGGACTCCGGAAATTTTGGCCACTTGGGGTTCTTTAACGTGCACCTAAATCTAAGCACACGGGTGTTTTCGCATTTCGCCTCCATCGAAATGCGGCCGCCGTGGCCGGAATTCGATCCCGCGACCTCGTGCTCAGCAGCCTAACACCATAGCCACTGAGCAACCACGGCGGGTGTAATAGCCAACTGTGTGTAACCAGCTGCACGAGTTTTGTGCGAAGGCAAAGTACACGTTATGATTTTCGTGGACTGCAGCTGCCTTCTGTGAATTCACGTAAGTGGCGCGATAGTGCTTCCATGTGTAATTTTTTTTTGGTAAGTTGCCTGCTTCCGCACTCATTTTGCGACTCAAAGTAGTTTTTTTTTCCTGCTTCAATTGTGTTCCGCTTAAATGCTTTCAACTTCTGGTATCTGCCGCACATCTCGCGCTCCCCAGGCTTTCGTGGGAACAGACGTACTAACTTCGCCGCAGATGTCGCTCGCACTGCCCGAATAAATGGTTTAGCGTGCAGCTTTCTAGTTTTATTTTGGAAAGAAATTCTACGCTTTGCCCAGCCCAGTTCACGGATTCGCGTTGTCAAGTTACCGCACATCGCATGGGCTTTTTTTGCGTGCCGGCAACCGCATTTGAATTACTTTCTTAGCTTCTGGCACACACATCGGGGCACACGTGCTCTATTTACACTTGAACAATAACTGTGAATGTGTGATATGTTTTTTTTAATGAGTAAAGTGTTGCCCGTTAACGAATTCCGCACCCAGTTTCCAAGACAGAACAGCGAAATTAATGTACCACTGACCTGTGTGCAAGGGCGAGCTCGCAGCTAGCAACATTATTTTCATTATATAGACTCTCGAGAAGCGCTCAGTGTATTTACAGAAGATTAACACTGACAGCCGAGCAGTGGCACCCCGCTGCCGTCACGGCTTCGGAAAGTGCATCTCGAGATGTCGTTTTTAGTCTTTCAGTGGGTACACTCCCACGTGGTTACTGCTCAAAATCAGAAGGCTGACCGGCTTGCACACATAGTACTTGCAACTGTGATACAAGGCACACGCGAACATGTGACTCCATGACACAAGATATCCCTCTATTCTTCATTTACGTACCGCATTTATGAATCGTCATTCGTACACTGAGCGATGTGCTGTGATGTATTATAGTCGAGTCTTGTGTTCCTCCTATTATTAAAATCAGTGAGTAGCATAGCGTACGCAAAGTGTACACACCAAATTTTTTTAGGCTTTGTCCTTCTAGTCAGTTTTAAATACTAATATCTTCCTGCTTCTTATTCCTAACTTCTTTTCTCTATGCAGCTGACAGCTAGGTCCTAACCACAACCTGGAAGCAGTTATGAGCCGGCTCATTTTTCTTATTGATTTATTTGTGGTTGGAAATTTATGTTTCCATAGAGAAATATACATGTTGTCCCAGGTATCATGCACCAAGATCTCAATATATGCAAAAGCCACGTGGCTGGAGACAACCAAGGTAATCTTGTTTGCAGTCGCTTGCAGATACCCAGATTACTTTTTTGCATTCCGCCTAATTACAAATTAGTCAGAAATACTTAATCAACATCTTAAGTATTACAGTTAGGTTAAAAGTGCCAATGCAAAAATTGTAGACGAACATGAAAAACTCCCGATATAGGTTTCTTTTGCTCAATACGCGCTACACAAGTGTTTTTCCGAGCGTGAAAGAAGCTAGCGAATACACGCAAAGTGCCTCGAGCGGCCAGTTGCGCGGCAATATTGCATGTATTCGCGGGCAGGACAAAATTTAATGTTACGCCTGTTATTTGGTTCTTTTTTCACCGCTCGCCGCGATATTCTGAGCTACCTATCAAGTTTATTATCGTGAAAGCTGTAGCTCCAAAGCACAGAACCAGCAAAATATACGGATTTCACCATGTCCAGAGCGCATGCGCAGTGACCCTGTCAGAGCTATGACAGTAGCCCTAGCCTCTTTCCCGCTCCAGATGGGCTGACAGCGACATCGATCCGAACGCCAACGACAATGTCCTTGCAGACATTTTTTTTCCTGAACTTTTAAGAGAAAAAATAGGAGGTGCACCTCCTGAACAAGACTCATCCTGAACCGTTTTATTTCTAAAATCTATGTCTTTTGATCTCGAGGATCAAGAGGACGTGTCATAGTACAAACAAAACATGCTGCTTACCATACACTCTTAGGCAAAGTTACACCCTTTGGCTTGCCCCTTCTGCCACACAACAATAATCGTTATCTGCCTTGATGCGTTTCCTTTCTTTAACGCTGCGAGCCCGGAACTTTCCAGTAACGAACGGCACGCGCGTTATCAGAAGGGGCACTCCAAAGGGTGTAAACTGCCCTATGCTGATAACGCGCCTGCCGCTCGTTACTGGAAAGTACCGGGCTCGCAGCGTTGAAGCACGGAAACGCATCAAGGCAGATAACGATTATTGTTGTGTGGCAGAAGGGGCAAGCCAAAGGGTGTAACTTTGCCTAAGAGTGTAGTTGCCCTTCTTCCGCTAAGGACTACGACAGCCAGCATTCTTTACGGCAAAGGTTCAAATTCAGTCCGGAGAAACAATCGCACATTAAAAAAAAAAAAAAAAGGTGGGGGTGGGGATGCGAAAATGTGCTTTCCTTCACACACGGAAACAAAACCTTCCAAATTATTCTGCAAAATGAAGATAAAATTAACAGAAGTTAGGGGACATCGCGCTAGTGCATTGTAGGACAGCAGGTAAAAGAGCGACGCCACTTGTGTTAGCCCTGTACTTTATTTGCTCGAAACACGTTATCACCTTGAAGCAGAGGACTGCTCCCTCGTGGCGTTTTACTTAGAGAGCTACGATTTTCTGGAAGATTGCTGTTGGGCTGGTTGGTACATGACGTTAACAACGTAAACATTAAAAAAATGGACCAGAGAGAGAGACCGACAACGCTGACTGCCTGCTTTGCGTCTTTTTTTTTTTCTTGTCTCGTACTTGCTTTTAACGCAATGTGCAGCTTCAATAAAAGCAAGCAGTATTAACGCCTGTTACATCTCAACGCAATCAAAGGCATTAATTAGACGTTTTACAACGAGGCAACACCCCTCCCCCCCCCCCCCCCCCCATTCATCAGCGCCTATCCAGAAGTCAGCGCACCGCTGATGCCGACTGTTGAACAAAAGACCCCTGTAGCTGGATCTGACAACCTGAACTAATTCATGAATTGGGCGAACGTCGAATGCTACCGTGGGAACGGCTTCGACCGCGGATTCCCAGGTTGATAATTATGCGGGCGCGAAGGTACAACATCGGAGGCGGAATTTAGCGGAACGGTGCGATATCATAGGCGGGATCTTACGACCGATTCGATGATTGTGATTGGCCACAATACAGTCATCAGATTCCCTAGTCTATTCACCTAGGGAAGAGGGTGGCGGAGGCCTTTCGGGCAGTGGGGTGGGGTTGACGTGTCCTGATGTGAACTAAGACATTTAATATGCTCCTACCTGAAATGGGCTTGCGTACCTAAAGTCAGTGTAAATAATGTAAAATAAACCTTTTTTTTTCCTTCATTCCTACTATCGACGTACTCGTCAATGAGCTTGGTGGATCCCTGGTCCAAACGCCACCACGAGCCGCATAAAGGCCAGAATACATGGAGCGAATATGCGACGAATAGTCGGCGTTCGACGCCTGGCGGCGTACGCGCGACGCGCGGCGGCGGAGAAAGCGTCGTTCGCCGCCGATCTAGCTGGCGCAGAAAAGTTCGTCGGGCGGCAACGATACCGGAAGCGGCAAACGAGCGGCGCCCCAAAGCGAACCAATCAGGTCTCACTATCCGCCCCGACTTCCGGCTAGGCTTCCCCGCTTGTACGTGTATCCCGATCCCGCTCTATCGTTCACGCCGGTCTCCTGCTTTTCGTACTCATGGCATCCAAAGCGGTTAATAAGTTAATAACAGCCATGGTTAGACAAGCTCACGTGCACTACTTTCGGGTCTGCTTGCTTCGGCCGCGGGCGCGTTGAGCCACAGAACAGAGCCGCGGAGTTGGAGGTGCCGAAAGTTGTTTACCCACCAAGTGTTGCCACAACGCATAGCATCGCTGCTTTCTTTAAACTACATCGGCACATGAATCTCTCAAACACATAAAAAACACTAGAAATCATTTCTAAACAAAAATTTACGCGTTCTTAGAGTGTTCCGCAATTCAAAAGCGATAATAGTTGTCGTTAAAGTTCTTTTTTTTTGTGTGTCATGTGTTTCACTACAGCGCATTTGCCTCGTCTATATTTGAAGTAGTGGCTTAGCGCGAATCAAACTGCCTAGCCACACCGATAACAACGCAGCGACTCAACGGCGGCGGCCGCCGTGTCTTCGCTCTATGTAGCGCAGCCCGACGAACATACGGCGTCGCGGAGCGGCAGATTTTCTGCCGCCCGAATTTCGTCGTGAAAGTTTGCTCCATGTATTCTGGCTTTAACGCCGCGCGTTTTATTGCGCCTGTGTCATGCGCCCTTTCCCTTTTCCTCGTCTCTTTCTTTCTTTCTTTCATGGCGTGGTTGTTGGGTGGTTCAAATATATTATTTTCTTTTTCTTTTATTAAACACCACTGATGCTTTTTCGCAACAATTCAGTGCTCGTTGTACGGCGCCGCCTGGAAAACGAACACGAAAAGGCAAAGAAGCTTACCAGATAAACCAAGAAGGCAGAAACAACGGCTCAAACTGCAACGTTCTCTTGCACATAAATGCATTATCTGGGTACCACCGCATAACTTAACTCGATATGCAGCGAACTCAGAGCTGCGCACAGAAAAAAAAAGGAAACAAATTTACACAACAGGAAGCCAACGATGACGGGCACAGGACGAAGCCGAAATGGTTGCCGGCGACAGAACAACGCGGGATACTTTTTCAGTTTATTTTTTTTAAAGAGCCCATAAGCGGATTCACGTTGGCGGACACAATCTCCTAGGGACGCTCAGTTCCAAAGCCGGAGAAATCGCTCGCCCCTCTCTTCTCCACCCGGCCCCGTTCTGCCGCAAAACGGGCTTAGTCTCGTTATAAAATCACCCCCTCACCCCCCCCCCCCCCCCCCGGGACGGTCCAAAGGTGCATTCTATGCTATGGATTACGAGCAGCCTCTCTGGCCGACTCCACAGTGGTCCTGCCGGTGCAATTGGTGCAATCGCTCGCGAGCCATCCGCCAAACGGCACCCCTTGGTCGCCGCAAAGCGAGTAGGTTGGTAAGCGCAGCCGCCGTAACAAAGAAGGATCCCGCGCTGCTCGAGGGAGGAGGTTCTTCCGAGCCCACGTAAACGGGCGCCATTAATTAGCGCAAGGGGGGTGGTTTGAGGACAGCGCTTCGCCGCCGAGGCAGTTTTCGCGTGCACGATAGCGAGTTCACTGGGAACGGAGCGCGCACGCAGAGATTATATATAGCTTTTATCGGCCAGCGTCAGTTGTATCATCGTTCCGTGGACGACGAAATGACAGGCCGACATCTGGAAGGCGATAATGTAGCAGCCTTTATTTCGTGCTCAATTATATAGCCCAGGCCAGCCAGACTGGCGAGGGAAAGAAGAGAAAGGGAACCCCTTGTGCCGAGTGCCAAGCGTAATGCGGCTTATGCCAGCGCATGTCTTATCGTAGCGCGATACATCTTTTTCCTCTTGAAAAAAAAAAGAAAAAGAACAAATTGCTTCAAGTGGTTTGATTAAAGTTGCTGTCGTATTCCAGGCGCTGGGGAGGTAGGCTCTGCCTGCTGGATCGTCTCGGGGGAGGAGTGGAAGCTTGCGCTGTAGCAGCAACAGGGGCCCTCGGAGTGTCAGGAACTGATGTAGGCGGAGTGGTCTGGTGACTAGCCTCATCGGGGACATCATTTCCAAATACCTCCGGGTTGAAAGGTTCGTCTGTGGGTAGTAAATGTTTCCGGTTGCGCCGAAGAACCTTGTTCCCTTCGGTTAGAATTTTGTATGGCCTCGGGAGTGTCCTGGCAATAACTTTCGCTTTCTGTGACCATGCTTTCTTTCTTCACCCTGACAATTTGACTTTCTTCAAGGGGTGAAAGTGGACCTCTTGAACAATCCGTCTGAATATGCGTGTGTACTTGCGTCTTTGTTCCATCGTTCAAATCTGGCAAGGTTCACCTCAGCTGTCTTTCTTGTAACAATTCGCCAGGTGACCGTCCGTCTTAAGAGGAGTCAACCTGTAACTAAGGAGACCCAGCGAAAAATCTTCACCAGCTTCTTTCGTTTTCTTCATGATCAGCTTCATTATTTGCACTCCATCCTCTGACAAGCCTTGGAACGAGAGAACTCCGTACTCGATGTCACATGCCTGAAGTCGTACTTTCGTGCGAAACGGCGAAAGTCTCTACTTGCGAACTGGGGTCCATTACCGGTGCACACTTCTACCGGGATACCATATCTTGCAAATATGGCTCCCAGCTTTTTGATGACTGTTGACGATGAGATGTCGTGCAGCTGCTCGATTTCTGGAAAATTTGAGAGAGCGTCATATCAAAACGGATACGATTTTCCCCCGTGCTGGAATAAAGCGACGCCGACTCTGTACCACGGGTAGTCTCGTGTCGGTGTCATAAGTAGTGGTCATACACGTTGGCTGTAAGCGTGGCGTGTGCATGCCCCACATTTTCGGGTCATAGCAGCGATTTGTGCATTCATGCCCGGCCAAAACACAAACCTTCGTGCACTCGCTTTACATTTGTGTATACCCATGTTGCCTTCATGAATGCGTTCTAGCATCTCTCTGCGCATGACCGCAGGCACTATTACTTTGCTGCCTTTTAGGACGACACCTTGCACTACAGAAAGTTGGCTGGTGAAAGGTTTCAGCTCTCCCTGTATGCCTGTTCCGGCATAGATATCTTCCTTTACTGCACACAGGTCTTGGTCTTTGAGTCGCGCCCGCAAGCCGCTTTAACGTGACGTCGCTTACAAAAGCGGCCACTTTACCAACAGCATGCATTTCAACGTCATCTTCACCTGCTCCGTCATCTTCTAGAGTGGCGGTTGCGGCCCGTGAAAGCATATCAGCCAGAAGGAGCGGTTTGTCTGGAACATAATGTATAGTGAAATCGTATTTTAGCAACCGCAGAAAGAACCTTTGAAGTCTGGGTGGCATGCCCCATATTGCTATTTGAGTGATTGCACTCAGTGGTCGGTAGTCGGTCTCCAAAGTTACCTTTCGGCCATAGATGAAGTAGTGAAATTTCCGACAGCCAAACGTCACTGCCAAGGCTTCTTTTTCAACTTGCGAATAACCTTGCTCTGATGAAGTGAGCGTCCATGACGCGTATGCCACGGGACGCCAGTTATCGCCATGAAGCTGTAGCAGTGCCCAACCCAAGCCATTCAATGATGCGTCTGACGTTATCTTTGTTTCTTTGAGAAGATCGAAGAGTGCGAGTAGTGGCATTTCGCTGAAGCATTTCCAGGTTTCTAGCCACTCTTTTGTGTGGTTGGGAGTCCATTCAAAGACCGCGTCATGCTTGATCAATTTGAGCAGTTGCGGTGTCTTACTGCCTGGGAAGGAATATATTTGGAAAAGTATTTCGCAACGCCGAGCAGACGTTGCACTGCACGCTTGTCGAATGGCACAGGAATATCCGTTATGGATTTGACAAGTGCTTAGCTAGGCGTTATACCTTTTGCCGAGATTACATCACCCAAGAATTCAATCTTTTCAACTCCAACCTTGCACTTCTCCGCATTGAGTGCTACACTGGCCCGCCTTGCGGCTTCAAATACGGATTTTAGGCACTGATCGTGCTGCTCTCTGGACGTTCGATCACCATACCAAAATGTCGTCGACATTACATGAACACCAGGCAGAGACTCGAAGATTTCACTGAGTATCTTTTGAAAGACTTCAGACACTGATGAGATGCCAAACGGCAGCCTCAATAACGGTACCCTCCAAAGGGGGCAGCGAAAGTACAAATTCGTGAAGTCTTATCGTTAAGCGGGATTTGGTGAAAACGAGCTTTTGCATCAAGACGGCTAATTACTTTCAATCAAGACAGCTGAATGATTCAGAATGTTGAAATAGAGCTCTAGTTTCTGCTTAAATAGCTGCCAGTTTTTAGAAACGTCACCTGTGATGCGAAGAGGGTCTGGCACCTTCAGCAGACACATTGCAACAGCCTGGCTTCCAAGCCGTTCTTTTGTTCAGGGCGTTGTCGAGATGGGACCCCATTTCTGACACCATGTATTGTCGTTCCGTGAACGGCGAAATAACAGGCCGCCATCAGGAAGGCGATAATGCAGCAGCCTTTATTCCGTGCTCACTTATATAGCCTATGCAAGCCAGACTGGCGAGAGAAAGAAGAGAAAGGGCACGCTTTGTGCCGAGTACCAAGCGTAACACGGCTTACGCCAGCGCATCTCTTATCGCAGCGTGATACACAGTAGAGAGTTTTAGCCCAGCGGGTTTACGGCCAGCGGAGCGGAGCGGTCTCCACTGTTGCGCCAGCGGAGCGGCTCGCGAAAAAAGAATTTTAGCACAGCGGATCACCCGCTCGAGCGGGGTAAATAGCGGGGCGCTCTGTTGCCCCACCTAGTGGTTCGAATAGGAGTTACTGAGAAATGAAATTGAATTACGCTTGCTTTTATAATGCAAGAAATGTTGAATAAAGATATATTACATGTTCTCAGTGCATTATTTGTTAATAATGTACTGAGTACTAATGTACGGGTCAGCGCGGCAGTCGCCGTCTTCGATGCAGAACTGCCGGCGTTCATGTTCGCGGCTGCCGTCTTGCATTTCCCATACACACGCTCGCGCGCTGCGTATACCCTCCGCTGGGGAGTGCTTTCCAGCGGGCGTAAACGCTGCTCCGTAAAACCGCTGGCCGCCTCAGCGTGGTGCGCATGCGCAGTCGCATCTCCGCTCGCCCGCTCCGCTCCGCTGGCCGTAAACCCGCTGGGCTAAAACTCTCTAGTGACGGCCGAATTGTTGACGCAGTCACCTCGGATGCAGCGTGGCCGGGAAAGCAAGGAACTGCATGCTACGTGGGCTACACGGAGAAAGTTACGTCACCTGACGTTATTTAAAGAAACAAAAACGACTGTGTGGCCACACGCAGTGCAACCGATTGAGATACGGCGAATATCTTGCATTTGATTTAGGGCCTGCCGAAATGTCTTCTATGCAAATGCAGCAGCCATCGAAACATGCAGACGAAGGGTCTGTCTATTGAGCCAGATTCAGTTGAATTGGGAGGAACCGGCAGCCTATGTCATAGCGTGCCGCTTTCAATGGTAGCTTGGCGGAAAAGTAAAAATGAGCAAGTACAACAACACGAGACAAAAAAAGAAAAGATGACGGCGCAATGTGCGCTTCAAGCTGAATGACAATTAATGTTACAGGAGGTCTCATTTGGGTCTCGGATGCCACTATAATCTGCAGGACAAGTACAATAAAGTCTCTCAGAACGCTGCGGGTCTGCGGCTACGCACACTGTTACGGAAGGATGAAAGAAGAGAGAGGATAAAGATCGCAAGACGCTGGCTGCTGCGTGTTGTTGGTGGTCAACCATCTTAACTACTCTGACTCATTTTCTTTATATATTGTAAATACACTATTTCTATCCTTCTAACACCCCCGTAACATATTGGTGAGAGGTGCTCGGTACCAGGGCTGGAAACGGGGCTCAGCAGTGGACGTCGCATCACCATCCGCACCATGAATGACGGTGAGCACGCGGGATTAACGTCATTGCCGCCTCCTACGTCACCGTCGCCAGCTACGTTGCTACCACCTTCGGTTGTCGTTGCGTAACCCAAGGATCCTGGAACTTTCTGCGGGAGCGATGGCGCGGACGGTGAAGAGCGGATGGCCATGTACAAACGCGTGAGTGGAATCAAAAGATGGGACTCTGCACTTATGCTAGCTCACCTGTTGTTCTACGTAAGAGGCACGGCAAAGGTGTGCTACGAAAACCACGAAGAGCTAACCAGCTGGGACCAACGCAAACAGAAGTTGACAGGGTTGTTCGGCAAACCAGCCGGCCGTAAAATTGCCACAAAGCAGGAACTAGTCTCCCGTGCCCAATCCCCCATGGAGTCCTATGTCTCGTATATCCAGCACGTGCTGGCACATTGTCGTAAAGCCGATGACGACATGACAGGAGCTGAGAAGGTCGGGCACGTGCTTTAGGGCATTGCTGAGGACTCTTTTAATCTGCTCATGTGCAAAAGCTGCTCTACAGTTGATGCTATAATTAAAGAGTGCTGACAATTCGAGCAGGCCAAAAGCCGACGCGTCTTGCAACCATTCGCCAGACTTCCCAATACTACCGCAACGTCGACGTGTGAAGATCAACCCACACAGCAGCATGCGTCGCCATCAGAAGACATGGTGCGAATCGTTTGACGTGAACTGGATGCGATGGCGCCCGCAGCTTTCTGTTTGCGTAGCCCTGATGCTACCACTTTTTCAATTCTCCTCGCACAAGCCGTCATTCGCCAGGAACCTCAAAACATTGGTTTACATTCTGTCTGTGCTGTCGCCAATCCCAGAGCTAACGTACGCCCTTCTACTATTTTCGCTCCACCCCGACGCTTCTCTCCGCGTTATCGCAACCCGACTGAGTGGAGAACTGCGGATGACCAGCCGATATGTTTCACCTGTAGCCGCATTACCTCATGTCGCCCGATACTGTCGCAACTCGTGGCCCTCGACAGCTCGCACACCGACCAACCTGAGCCGTTTTAATGGCAATAACCGCAATTTTTCGCCCACCGCCGAGTCTCACAGCCCTGACAACTGTGCCGCTCCGCATCGCTGCGCGGACACCAGTCTCGTTCATGGCAAATGCGTCGCCCATCTTCCCGTTCGCCGCAGCCAGGTCGCCTTTCGTCCCCTGTGGCTTTGGCCGCACCCTTTCGGAAAACTAAGAAATGCAGCCCTCGGAGGTGGTGCCGAATCACCTGCTACTGCAGCAAATGCTCTATCTGTGCCCACAAAGACAAGCGTAATTGACGTTAAAATAGACGACGTACAGTACCTGTCCAAGCACTCGTCGACACTGGAGCCCCCGTGTCTGTGATGAGTGCTAGCCTACGTAGACGTTTAAAGAAGGTTCTCAACCCAGAAGCTGCCCGAGTGCTTCGTGTGGCCGACCGCGGCGTGCTGGTTGTTCTTGGAATGTGTACTGCGCGTTTAATATAGCCGGCCACCCTACTTCTGTTCTCTTTGCTGTGATCGAGACCTGCACTCACGATGTTATCCGTGGACTGGAGTTTTTATCCCATCATTTCGCTCTCATCGACTGCGCAACCGGCGTCCTTCAGTTGGAACTGCCTCAAGTCACCGATACTCTGAGCACCACTCCACCGCACTTGTGGTCGCTTCCCGATGTGCGTGTGCCACCTGAGGCAGTCACTTACGTCGCTTTGACTGCGCAGCCACAGATTTCCGACGATGAATATCTCCTTCGCCCCATCATCGACGTGCTTTGAACCGAGACGTTGCTCTTCTGCATACGCTGGTGACGATTACTAATAACGGCATCGTTCTTCTGCTTCTGAATTTCAGCCTGTGCCCTCAAGTGCTTCCAGCCGGCATGTTCTTGGCCAGCGTTTCTAATACTTCCGAATTTGACAATGAAAGTCTGGATGCCGAGAGTGGTTTCTTAGCGCCAATTGCAGCTCACAGCTTTGGTTCCCTAACGGATGACTTCGCGAAGATGATTGCACCTCACCTCACCTCTGCAGAGACCATGGACATACATCTCCTTCTTGCATTGTACAGTGACATCTTTGATTTCGGCCACAGGCCTTTAGGCCAAACATCTGTTGTTCTGCATTGTATAAACACTGGAGATATGAATCCTATTCTGCGGCGTCCCTATCGTGTAGCGCATGCTGAACGTCGAGTCATCCAATCAGAAGTGGACAAAATGCTCCGCAAAGGGGTCATCGAGCCATCAGCCGGTCCTTGGGCTTCGCCTGTCGTCTATGTGGAAAAGAAAGATCGTACCTGGCATTCTTGCGTCGATTTTTGCCACTTAAACAAGATCACGCGAAAAGAGGTCTACCCACTACCACGCATCGATGACGCCTTGGACTGCTTGCACGGAGCTAAATACTTCTCGTCCATCAGTCTTCGATGCGGCTAGTGCCAGATTTCCGTTGATGAAATGGATTGCGAGAAGACGGCCTTCATCACGTCGGATGGCTCATATCAGTTCAAAGTCATGCCCTTTGGCCTATGAAATTCTCCTGCGACATTTGAACGTATGATGGATTCTCTTCTGCAAGACTACAAATGGACCGCCTGTCTGTTACCTTGACGATGTTATTGTTTTTTTGCCCACGTTTGGCAGCCACCTTACACGACTCGCTGCCATTCTTGCAGTCTTCCGAAAAGACGGCCTTCTACTGCACTTCACGAAGTGTCAATTCGGCCGCCCTCAGATCACCGTGTTGGGACACCTCGATGACGCATCCGGTGTCTGACTAGACCCGGAAAAGGTTCACGCCGTACGCAGTTTCCCTGTGCCACGTTGTTTCTGACGTGCGTTTCATTCGTCGGCCTGTGTTCTTACTTTCGCCGTTTCGTGAAAAACTTCGCCGACATTGCTCGGCCTTTGACGGGTCTAAAGAAGAACACGCCGTTTTCATGGGGCCCTGAGCAAACTCCCGCGTTCACCGCTTTCATCACATTTCTGACCACACCTCCCATACTTGCCCACTTTACTCCATCTGCACCGACTGAAGTCCACGCTGACGCAAGCGGCCATGGCATCGGCGCTGTTCTCGCCCAACAACAGAATCGTACCGAGTGCGTGATAGCTTACGCTAATCACCTGCTGTCACCTGCCGAGAAGAGAAATTACTCCATCACCGAGTGGGAGTGCTTGGCTTTACTTTGGTATGTCGCCAAGTTCGGGCCATATTTGTACGGCCGCACGTTTTCGGTCGTTAGAGACCACCACGCACTCTGCTGGCTATCTTCCCTCCGAGACCCAAGAGGACGGCTTGTTCGCTGGGCTTTGCAGCTCCAGGAATTTTCGTTAGTTGTCAATTGCAAGACTGGACACCTCCACAAGGACGCTGACTGCCTCTCTCGCCACCCCGTGGATCCCCCTGAGCCTGCTGCGGGGGATCCGGGACCTGCGTGATGGTTCTTACTGATAGGACCGACATGCGCGCTGAACAACAACGCGACGAATCCTTACAGTCCATCATCGCCGGGGTGCAATCTGGCAGCACTGACGGTACGTGCCACATGTCCGTGCTCCTCTAATGCAGCAATATCAACCCTGACGGCCCTGAGTTGGTCCTTGTCCTTCCTCGTCATCTGCGATCCGTCGCTCTCCAACAACTTCACGATGCAGCGACGGTGGGACCCTTTGGAGTTTTGCGTACCTACATACGACTGCATACGACGCCGGTTCTTCTGGCTGGGTCTGTACCGCTCCGTGCGTCGCTATGTCGCAACTTGCGAATTGTGTCATCGCTGGAAGAAACCTCCCCTGCCACCTTTTGGACGACTACATCCAATTCAAGTTCCCTCTGAACCTTTCTTTCGTGTAAGCCTTGACCTGCTTGGCCTTTTTCCGACGACGACTAGAGGGAATAAGTGGACCGCTGTCGCTACTGATTAGGCGACATGCTACGCGATAACAAAGGCGTTGCCGACTAGTTGTGCAACAGATGTCGCCGATTTTCTCCTCCACGACGTCATTCTCTACCATGGTGCACCTCGACAGTTACTTACAGACCGCGACCGCTCGTTCTTGTCTCGAGTTGTCGACGGCCTCCTCCGCTCTTGAGCCACTGAGCACAAGCTGTCCACCGCCTGCCACTCACAAACCAGCGGTCTTACGGAATGTCTCAACCGAAGAATCACAGAGATGCTGTCGTGGTACGTCTCCAACGATCACCGGGACTGGGACGCCCCGCTGGCCTACGTGACGTTCGCGTACAACTCATCCCGACATGACACTGCAGAATATTCGCCCTTTTATCTTTTGTATGGTCATGACCCCACATTGCCGTTTGACACTATCCTCCCTTGTGTGCCACGTGTTGCAACTGAGTGCAACTGCCTCGCAGCATATACATAACGAGCGTTAAGAGCGGCGCCATCATGATGTTAAGTTCGCACTTCGTGCTTGTGTGCTCCTTTGGTCACCAGCTCGTCGGGTTGGCCTCTCCGGGAAGCTTCTCTCTCGCTACACAGGGCCTTATGAAGTCCTACGTCAAGTTAACCACGCAAATTACGAGATTTCGCCGCCACAGTTTGATGCATGCTCATGTCCGACGCCTGTTGACATCGTGCACATTTCGCATCTGAAGCCATACTTCGCTCGCGATTCTCCGCCTACCATGCGCCGAGACAGCGCTTCACCTCCCGGGAGTGCTGTTAGGGAAGGATAAAATAAGAGAGGAAGAAGAAGGTCGCGGGACGCTGGCTGCTGCGTGTTGTTGGTGGTCAGCCATCTTAACTACTCGGACTCATTTTGTATATTGACACGTGTACTTATCTTTATCGGGCAACCACGTTTCGCCGCTTAACAACTGTAATCGTACAGCGAGGGACGCGCCTGCATGTATCCGACGTTTCTGGAAAGTTATCGACGCTTCTATCCGCGTGTCTGTTGTCGCCGAACCTTGTGTTATCAGATTTCATCGCCTGACACGAATGGTGTAGAACTTTGTGGAAGACACGCGGGTTCCATCAGTTAATCTGGAACATTTGACGACTGATCTATAAAAGGCGACGCGCTTGAGCCGCTGATCAGATTTTCGACGATCGCCGACTGTGTTCGCCGCTATCGTTGTGCTTTAAGTGTAGCCTGTTTTGTGGGCACAGGTTCGCCCAATAAAAGCTAGTTTTGTCTTTCACAGTACTGCTACTGTGTTCTTTCTTCACCGTCACTACCAGGTGACATTAGGTGGAGGTGCTAGTGCGTTCATGTACCGAACGCCCCCGCAAAGCCGCGATCCAAGCCCAAAGCCCGAGGACAAAACCGACACCGCCCAAGACCAGCGTGCTAGCCGCAGACTGCAAGGACTGCCCCAAGAGCACGGACTTCTACCTGAGGCGACAAAGAAGATCGCGGTCAAGACAACATCAATGGCTGCCCCAGCGTCCCCCGTTATCCTACAACAACCCCGCGACCCACCGACCTTCCATGGAGCAGCGACTGAAGACCCGGAATCCTGGCTGGAGACATACGAGCGAATCGCGACATTCAACAACTGGGACTCCGACGAAAAGCTGCGGCATGTCTACTTCGCCTGAGAAGACACCGCCAGAACGTGGTTTGAGAACAGGAGTCGACCTTGACTACGTGGGACCTGTTCCGTAGCGGCTTCCTGCGCACCTTTACAAGTGTCGTGCGCAAGGAGAGGGCCGAAGCTATGCTGGACGCCCGAGTGCAGCTACCAAACGAGAACGCTGCCATCTTTACGGAAGAAATGACCCGTCTGTTCCGCCACGCTGACCCGGATATGGCCGAGGAAAAGAAAGTTCGCCTACTCATGCGTGGTGTGAAGGAGGAACTTTTTCCCGGGATGGTACGAAGCCCACCGAATACCGTCGACGAGTTTCTTCGCGAGGCCACCAGCATCGAGAAGACACTCGAGCTGCGAAACCGGCAATTCGAGCACCGCACGAACGCGACAAACTACTCCGGACTTCAGTCACTGGGCACCGACGACCTACGCGAGACTATCCGAGCTGTCGTGCGGGAGGAGCTACAAAAGCTGTTCCCACCATCACAGCCTCAAGTGGCTTCGATTGCCGATGCCGTGCGTGAGGAACTCCAACAACAACTTGGAGTAGCCCCTGAATCGCCACAGCCCGAGTCGCAAGCAATGACCTACGCCGCCGTCGCACGCCGTCAAGGCCCCCCTCCGCGACCGCGCCAGGGCCCTGTCACGCCGCAGTTTCGTCGTCCGCCGCCGCTGCCAGCACGACCACCCGTCACTCAGCGCACCTACCCGAGGAAGACAGACGTTTGGCGCGCTCCTGACCACCGCCCGCTCTGCTACCACTGCGGGGAAGCCGGCCATGTGTACCGCCGATGCCCATACCGGGAGATGGGACTGCGAGGTTTCGCCGTTAACGCGCCGCGGCCACAGATTGGCGAACGACCTCGCGATATCGCCGACTACCTCGCCGCCACTCAGTGGAGCCATTGAGGAGCTTCCCGTTCGCCGTCACCAGGCCGCTACCTGTCGCCGCAGCGCCGACCATACACTGGCCCAGCCCGCGGCCGGTCCGTCAGCCCATATCCGGAAAACTAAAAGCAGCAACCGATGGAGGTGCGGTTGCTGTTCGTCGAACTGACGAAGATCCTCCGCCGCCGACGAAGACGACGAAGCAACCATCTCGACGACCTAATGACGACACGCCGCCGTCCCGACGAAGTCAGGAAGCCAAGACTACACCGACGAAAGACGACTTGACGACGCGACGTTCAAGCTTCAGTTTAACACGACGCAGCCGTGATCCGACGCCAAGACCCAACTGCAACGCCAGACAAAGAACCACCGACCTCGACGTGCTTCTCGACGGACACGCGGTTACCGCCTTAGTGGACACAGGGGCTGATTACTCCATCATGAGTGGACACATCGCCGCCCAGTTGAAGAAGGTTAAGACTGCATGGGAAGGCCCTCAAATTCGCACCGCAGGAGGACACCTCATCACGCCAACTGGAATCTGCACGGCAAGAATAACCATTCATGACCGAACTTACCCTGACACTTTCGTTATCCTCCAACAGTGTTCACGAGACGTCATTCTCGGTATGGACTTCCTGAACCAACACGGCGCAATCATCGACCTGAAGTCAGAGTCAATAACGCTGTCGGAAGATAAAGCGATACCGCCGGAGAGCCCTCGTAGTCACCATGCCTTGAGTGTGCTCGAAGATCAAGTGAGCATCCCGCCTCACTCCAGCATTGTTATTTTGGTCGGCACCGAAACACCCGCTGACGTAGAAGGTGTCATCGAAGGCGACCAACGTCTTCTGCTCGACCGTGAAATTTGCGTCGCAAGAGAGGATCGCTCGACTGCACGGAGGAAACACGAAAGTGTTGCTGACAAACTTCAGCAAGGAGTTCAAACACATCAACAAGGGCATGACCATCGCATACATCGAGGAAATTGTGGAAACCAGCGATGCCTTTGTCCTCTCGGATTCTGTCGCATCTACCCCGACGACTGTAGTTCCCGAGCCAGACTTCGACATAAGTCCAAGTCTCCCCGTAATTAAGCAGCAACAGCTCAGAAGTCTGCTTCGACGATACAAAGGCTGCTTTTCGACGTCATCGAGGATTCGACAAACACCAGTCGCAAAGCATCGCATAATAACCGAAGAATGCGCTCGACCACTACGCCAGAGCCCTTACCGAGTTTCGACGCGGGAACGTGAAGCTATAAGAGAACAAGTCGACGAAATGCTGCGCGACGACATCATCCAGCCGTCGAAAAGCCCGTGGGCATCCCCTGTTGCCCTGGTAAAGAAAAAGGACGGAACCCTACGTTTCTGTGTCGGTTGTCGTCGACTGAACAAGATCACGAAGAAGGATGTATACCCCCTCCCACGGATAGACGACGCATTGGATCGGCTCTGCAACGCTAAATACTTCTCGTCGATGGACCTCAAGTCTGGCTATTGGCAAATAGAAGTCGACGAAAGAGCTCGCGAAAAGACCGCCTTCATCACCCCAGACGGCCTCTACGAGTTCAAGGTTATGCCATTTGGACTGTGCTCGGCGCCTGCAACGTTCCAGCGCGTCATGGACACGGTTTTAGCAGGATTGAAGTGGCAGACCTGTCTCGTTTACTTGGATGACGTCATTGTCTTCGCCGAAAATTTCAACGATCACCTTAGGCGGCTTGCAACAGTACTCGAGGCCATCATGTCATCAGGGCTCACTCTGAAGCCAGAAAAGTGCTGCTTCGCCTACGATGAGCTTCTGTTCCTAGGCCACGTCATCAGCAAGTCTGGAGTCCGCCCCGACCCGCAGAAGACAGCTGCCATCGCAAAGTTCCCGCAGCCCATCGAAAAGAAGGCAGTGCGTAGATTTCTTGGCATGTGTGCCTACTACAGGCGATTTGTCAAGGACTTTTCACGCATCGCTGAGCCGCTAACGCATCTAACCAAATGTGATGTCGAGTTCAAGTGGGAAACGCCGCAGGCCGACGCATTTGAAGAACTCAAACGACGCATGCAGTCGCCGCCCGTACTTGCGCACTTCGACGAGCACGCCGATACAGAAATTCACACTGACGCCAGTAGCCTTGGCCTCGGTGCCGTCCTAGTCCAGAGAAAAGATGGACATGAACACGTGATAGCTTACGCTAGCCGGGCGTTGTCAAAAGCGGAAGGCAATTATTCCACAACGGAATACGAATGCCTCGCCATCGTTTGGGCTATAGCGAAATTTCGCCCCTACCTATATGGCAGGCCATTCAGAGTGGCCAGCGACCATCACGCGTTGTGTTGGCTAGGTAACTTAAAGGACCCTTCAGGACGGCTGGCACGGTGGAGCCTCAGACTGCAAGAATACGACATTACTGTAACATACATGTCCGGACGAAAACACTCAGATGCCGATTGCCTATCACGCGCCCCCATTGACCCGCCGCCGCAAGATAACGAGGATGACGACGCCTTCCTTGGAATAATAAGCGCGGAAGACTTCGCTGATCAACAACGAGGGGACTCGGAGCTAAAAGCCCTTGTCGAGTATTTGGAAGGGCACACCGACGTTGTCCCTAGGGCATTTAAGCGTGGACTATCTTCGTTCACGCTTCAAAACAACCTACTCGTGAAGAAAAACTTTTCACCAGTCCGCGCCAACTACCTTCTTGTTGTTCCGTCGGCGCTGCGTCCAGAAGTACTGCACGCCTTACACGACGATCCAACTGCTGGGCACCTCGGATTCTCCCGGACGCTGTCGAGAATACAGGAAAAGTATTACTGGCCGCGTATGACCGCCGACGTCGCCCGTTACGTCAAGACATGCCGAGACTGTCAACGACGCAAGACACCACCGACAAGGCCAGCAGGGTTACTACAACCGATCGAACCTCCTCGTCGACCATTCGAGCAGATTGGGATGGATTTGTTGGGGCCGTTTCCGACGTCAACATCCGGGAATAAGTGGATCGTCGTGGCGACGGACTATCTCACCCGCTTCGCTGAAACAAAAGCTCTACCGAAAGGCAGCGCAGCCCAGGTGGCGAAATTTTTCGTCGAGAACATCCTGCTGCGACATGGCGCCCCAAAAGTCCTCATCACCGACAGAGGAACGGCTTTTACAGCAGAGCTCACCCAGGCCATTCTGCAATATAGCCAGACAAGCCACAGGAGGACAACTGCCTACCATCCGCAAACGAATGGTCTCACGGAGCGCCTGAATAAGACCCTCGGTCACATGCTAGCGATGTACGTCGACGTTGAGCACAAGACATGGGACGCGGTCCTGCCGTATGTAACCTTCGCTTACAACACGGCGGTGCAAGAAACAACACAGATCACGCCGTTTAAGCTGGTTTACGGCAGGAACCCGACGACGACGCTCGACGCCATGCTGCCCCACGTCATTGACGAAGAGAATGTTGACGTCGCTAGCTATCTCCAGCGCGCCGAAGAAGCCCGACAGCTCGCCCGCCTGCGGATCAAGGACCAACAGAGGAACGACAGCCGATACTACAACCTCCGACGACGCTTCGTCGAGTACCAGCCCGGCGACCGTGTTTGGGTATGGACCCCGATACGCCGGCGAGGACTCAGTGAGAAGCTGCTGCGACGCTATTTCGGACCCTACAAGGTCATCCGACGTATTGGCGCACTAGACTATGAGGTCGTGCCAGACGGCATTTCGCACTCACAGCGGCGCCGCGCACGATCTGAAGTGGTCCACGTGGTGCGCCTTAAACCATTTTACGGACGCTGATGAACTTCCTTAGTTTGTTGTTTTCTTTGCTACGAGTGCTTTTCTTTGTTACTTTCGTTTGTTTGCAGCATCGGGTCGATGCTTTTTAAGAGGGGGGTAATGACACGTGTACTTATCTTTATCGGGCAACCACGTTTCGCCGCTTAACAACTGTAATCGCACAGCGAGGGACGCGCCTGCATGTATCCGACGTTTCTGGAAAGTTATCGACGCTTCTATCCGCGTGTCTGTTGTCGCCGAACCTTGTGTTATCAGATTTCATCGCCTGACACGAATGGTGTAGAACTTTGTGGAAGACACGCGGGTTCCATCAGTTAATCTGGAACATTCGACGACTGATCTATAAAAGGCGACGCGCTTGAGCCGCTGATCAGATTTTCGACGATCGCCGACTGTGTTCGCCGCTATCGTTGTGCATTAAGTGTAACCTGTTTTGTGGGCACAGGTTCACGCAATAAAAGCTAGTTTTGTCTTTCACAGTACTGCTACTGTGTTCTTTCTTCACCTTCACTACCACGTGACAATATATATCGTAAATACATTCTTTCTATACTGCGAACATCCCGTAACAATGTCTACTTGGAAGTGCCAGCGAATAATCTGGAAGGTCAAAACAAAGGAGGAAGAGCCCAATGCTTTCCTGCGTCTCTGCCATGCTCCGCACTACTTTGATGCTGTATGCTTAATATTTCAATAGTAATGAACGAGATATGCCCAACCGAAGGTGTTTTTGAGTCTTCCTTGCAGCTCCCTACATTGCTCAAATTGAGATGGGCGAGTCCATTAGTGGAATAATGTAACGTTTCAACAGCGACAATCGGGATGTGACCATACGCAGCTGCTAAACAGGTGGGACAACAAAGCGAGCACCCGTCCTCTCTACTTCGTGAACCTCGTACCATTTCTTGAGCGCTCTTAATGTGCTCCAGCATTCGAGCTCCTTTTTAAGCGAATTAGTCACAGTGTATTTGATCACAGTATTTAACGTGTGCGATTGCGAAATAACGAGAGTATTTTTTTTTCTGTACTTAAAGCATTCCTTTTCTGTACTTAGCCTCGTGCTGCGCTATCTGTATACTGCTGACGCATACGTTCACCTCAATAAGCATCACAATGCAGTGACCGCACAGTTCGCGTATGTTCTCGAAACGGTGAGAAGCCCCAACAAGAGATTTATTGAGGCTGGTGGCTCTACACGATGTTGCCACAGACACCCTGCTACCGAAATTTCAGCATAAAGCCTTAAAAGGTGAAAGGGAAGAATTCGCGCCACCAGAGTTGTACCGCGAGGTGCGGCAAAGCACGCAATTAATTACCAGCAGCACCAAGGCACTAGTCGTGCGCAGCCACGGAACAAAAGTCGATCGGCTGGTGCATACACGGGCTTAAACCTATTCATTGAATGCACCATTTAAACAGACGAAGTATAGCCGAGTTCACTAGTATCGGTTAGCCGACAGGGTGCGAGAACGTGACAGCGCGAAAAAAAAAACGGTCAGAGCACCAACTTTCAAGTGGTTAAACTTGCAGAGCAATACTATGGCATTAGCATGAAAGCTGGGATGCTTGTGTAGCGAAGGAAAAATTAATTTTGGACGGAAGTTTGTCGATTCAAATTTCAGTATTTGGCCAACAATATGCCCTCCATTATGGTTCTCGAAATAATTTCACTAGCACACATTAAGACGCGGAGTAAACTTGTCACGGCCCATTATTCTCCTGCCATTCAGGATGACGCCCACACCTATTGCTAGAAACACAGGGCAAGAACAAACATTCCGCTAACGAGATTGTTAATCTTTCTATTTCATTCGTTCACTTAGAAGAGCGTCCTCCTTCAGCTAGTGACAACTGACAGCGAACTTCGCATTCGCTGCACTTATGTATTCTAATTATGACGCAGAAATATTTTCACGGGGAAGATTCGACGCTATCACACGCACAACATAATGGTATTTCCACGTAAGCTGCGAGCTCCTGCTAACAGAGTGTTGTCTAGGCCTTGATAAAGATAATGATGATTCGTTTTATTGTAGTATGTCTGTGTAAGAGAGGTTGACATCAGAGGTGGATGCGCGCCGGCTACACAATTTCACATGTACAACCAATACATGGTAAGCATTACTGTGTAACATGTGAAGACACAGTTGAGCGACAGCTGGTTGCGCAGGGAAGCTAATGAGCAGTCAGCTTACCTTGTTCTCGTCGAAAACCCGAAAAACCAGCGATGCAAACTTCGAGGGATCACCTTGAGGAAAGAATTGCTTGTATATCCTCAGAAAACCCTGAAATGGGAACGAAGAAACAAGTGAAACAAACCCTAAAAGCATCCAAGCGAATATCATCGCTCCGTCGTGCTTACAAAGAACCGTTAATTCGAGCCAGCGTATATGAGAACAATCACTCAGGGGTCTCATAATACTGAAATTTCAAACATTAGGGGACAACAATAGGCAAACTTAATAATAAACGACATGTGGGATTCTGAATGCTCAGAGGCACAGAGGAATTTGTCAGTTTCGCTGGCACATTGTGCGGATCATTTCAAACAAGAGCTGAACGTTTCACGGCGAGGAACGCTTATAATTCGCTTTCGCAACACAGGATATAGGACTCAGTGGGCCACTTTTAAAGCGATAACCCTTGCACCAGTGTTCACGCTCTGGCTTCTACGCTTAAGTTTAGTTTAGCGTCTTCTAGTTAAGACTGACGTCAGAGCTTCGGCGTAGTGCTGGTCCTAGAAGCCATGGGTGAACCACAGACAAAGTATAAATAAGCAGATGACAGAGGCTGACCAGAGGGGCGTCTGGATGGTCACACCCCAGTGAGTGTGCAAAATTAGGTACCAGAAATTAGCAAAGAAAACACCTCAAGCACTTGGCGCTTAGAAAATGTTACAGAATCACACGCTCGTACAAGCTAGTCGACTTCGATAACTAACTTAGCTTACATGGACTGTAAAAAAAGCTGTTAAATTAAATAAAATTTACAGAAATTTTCTCTACCGAAAAAAAAACATTTTCTGTGAGTGCTCTATGACAGAAACCTGTTAAAAGAAAAAATAGGCATTTTAGGTTCTTCTTGATCTCTAGCCTCTAAATTGAGTCAAAACTAAAATGTCTTAAATCATTGTAAATGCGTAAAAAAACGCAAAAAATTAAGTTTTTTCTTCTTTTCATACACGCCATTTTTTGCATATACCACGAACGAAGCGCTGTTTGCGGTACTACTGTCATGCCCCGTGCCATAATCAAGATGGCTGCTCTACGAGTCAGTGCATGTCGGCACTGCTCCGTTTCTGTTTTGGAAAATCGTAAGAGGTGAGTGGTTTTCTTTTCAAATACATTAAAAACAGTACACGACGTATTGTTTTACCCAATATTTTCCGCGTGTTCATGACATAGAACAGGACTACACTGTAGCCTGCAGAGAAAATTCAGGCGGACAGTGGCAAAACTTCGCAACTACGTATTTCAGCGTACGCTGCGCTTTGTGAGGTAACTTCGGATTTGGGTATTAAATTTAGCTTTAGTTTTTTTGCAATAGCACACGTGAGGCCTAGCCAGTGGGCTTGACAAATGTATTATTGTCTATTCTTGCTTCTTCGCAATGTACTTGTTTTTGCTGTGGCTGCGAGAAAGAAAAAAATCCCTTCGTGAGCTCTCAACACAGCATACTAAACTACGTTAGCTCTTAGCTACGATCATGTGTTCAGTTTATTGCAGTGAACGCAAAGGGCGACTTATTTTCTGTTCTGTAATATTTCATTTGTTTTGATGGTAGCATATGAACCCACCGCATATGAGCGCACATAGAATCGAGTATTGATTTTGTTGCTTCATGAGCAGCGGTTCGAGCGCTTTAGACTGTTACCGTTGGGAAATTATTTCGCCTGGCCA
This sequence comes from Dermacentor albipictus, assembly GCF_038994185.2. Taxonomy (NCBI): domain Eukaryota; kingdom Metazoa; phylum Arthropoda; class Arachnida; order Ixodida; family Ixodidae; genus Dermacentor; species Dermacentor albipictus. The sequence continues at coordinate 1,108,805 of NW_027225567.1, read as the reverse complement.
CTGACTAAGTCGCTTCATGTGAAACTAGTTGGCGTGAACACTAGACTGCGTGACTTTGCGTACACTCTGCGCATTTCAAAAGCACAGCGCGGAAGGGGCTAGTACCCGAGCCGCGAAGATATGCTGTAATCACGCTCGTGGACACGATGAAGTGCTCGCATGTTGACTGCTATCCTCACTCTGACAAAGAATATCTAAATGTATGAATGGCAGACTGCAAAAAACGAGAAACAAGTGGTCAAAATAAGCATCAATTGAACTTCAGCTACACAGTCAGTAAAGAAAGGAATGAAGCAACATGTGTCCTTCTTTGACATAACCAAAGCTGTATACAGTTAACGTAATGTATCCACGGCTTTAAATTATCAAGACTATTTCCTATTTTGTGCCATTCTGCTAGAAATTCTTACGAAAATAGCTGACGCGTAATTTGTTTGCGACTGCACATATCGTGGCCGGGTGCAAGGGGAACTGACGGAGGCAGCGCGGGAGGGACTTCGACTCCGCCAATAAATGCGCACTTTGCACCCGCAACCACGCGCCGTATCTTGAAATTGATCCATAGAGAAAGAAATTTCAATAAGAGCGGACACTCCCATAGAGCCCAGCGGCCGAATTGACTTTAGCCCACCAAGCGGATGTTGACTCCTTCCAGTTTCGGTTTTGGGCGCGCGCGTTTTGAACGCCAGTTGGTACACGCCGCGCCGGCTCCGCTGCTCGGCGCGGCATTCATATTTTTTTTTTTCGCTTCTGCTGAACCTCGCGTGGCCTTGGCGTGGAATCGTTGAAATGATTGCGATAGACCTTTACAAGACTGCGCCGAATCTCTCAGGTGCAATTTCATAAAGAAAACGAAAGACGTCTTCTGAAATGATGAAATGTTTATTTTGCTCTATATAAATGCTCGTTCCGGGCTTCTGCATTCATGCAAAGCTGTGGCACCAGGTAAGCAGCAGTCGTTGCCGTACGATGCTCCACCGGATGCCATCAGCTGAAAGAAAGTAAATTACAAGCATGTATCATTTCGGTATAATGACCTAACAGGAGTATTGCGTGTAGAGGCGAAACGTGCGTAAGTGGTGAATGAGCGGCATTACAGATAAATTCACTTTTACGTACATTTCACGGCAACGACTCCTCCCAAACAATGCCATAAAATCTGAACATCCGATTTTCAAGCACCCCTCTTTTCCCGGGCATTATTTCCTGCTCTTTAAGTGCACAAATACACGGGTGACTACGCGTTTCCAAAACAACTTCGCCTGAGTCGACGCGATGGTACGCCAAGTACACAGAGGTGGCTACAACACAGGCTCAGCCAGACCATGTTACACGCTCGCAGAATGCCTTCTAATCGCACTCAAGTCAGACTCGTGGGTGCAAAGCCTGTTTTCAGTGGCTCAGAATACATAAACGTCATGTTGTTGAGCTCCTCCGTGTTAACTTTTACGCGTGTTGCCGGCGCATGCAACTGTTATCACTCTCGGCAATCGCTCGTCGCATTTTCGACAAGTGTGAGTACCTAAATAAGGTATATGTTGTTGCAGGGCTATAAAATGCGTCACAAGCTTGTCCCACTAACATTCAGTACACGCAGAACTAACTCACTATGGCCGGCTTGCTTTTTTGCTAACAGCTTCAGAACCCCAGGCGCGGTGAGCAAGCCTCAAGATATCCCAAAAAGTTACCAAATAAATTACAATACTTTTTCGGGTCAGAGAATGCGTCATGAACTTCTACCAGTAAGATTCACTACACGCGAAACTGCGGCACACAGCCGAGCTGCTTTTCGCTAACTGCGCCACTACGCCGAGCGCGGCCACTGTGCTTGGAAAGTACCCCAAAAAGTAGTGAAATCAGTTACAATAATGTCTTGGGTCAGAGAAAGCGCCAAATCTTGTCCCGGTAAGATTCAGTACACGCGAAACTGCGTCACACGGCCAAGGTGCTTTTCGTCAGAAAGCCAGGTGCGGCGAGCGTGCCCAAAAACTACCGAAATAGGTTATAATTATGCTTGGGCTCATAGAAAGCGTCGCAAACATCTCCCAGTACGAGTAATTAACTCATATTAACTAGGCTTGGACTGCGGAGCTGTTTTTCGATAACTGCGTCACTATATAGGTTCAGTTTTGTGCAGTAAGCCTAAATGTGGTTGAAGTGCATCGCAGACTGTCAAACAAAATTCCTCACCTTGCTGTAGTCCAGTAGTGCAGCGGTGCCGTGTCGAAATGCAGACGGAACACAAGAGAACGCCGGGAGCCCAAAAAACGGGCTACATCCACAAGAGACGGGTGGCCGAGCATGCGAGCTTCACATGCGCAGCCGGCCTCGTTCACTCCTGCGGCTTGTCTGGCGCATGACGTATGCACGCGCGTCTGGCGTGCCGCTAGCTTGTTGCTAGGCAACGCAACAAAAAGTTGCAAAGTATAAGTTCATTTACACGCAAAACTTTTTCACTTTTAGTGGGAAGGAATAAAAAAATAAAACGTTGTCTGTAAGCTTATTTCACATTCTTTTTTTCTGACGCTTGCGTCAACTAACGGATGGTGTTGAAACTAGGCGTGACGTGTTTCCTGATGCCAGTTTTTGAAGAGTGTCCCCTCTTCTTGAATTTGTTTCTCTATGATTGATCAGCAGACGGCTCATGCCTTTGTGCGCGCTGTCTTCTCGCCGTTCTTGCGTTGAACCAATACATCGCACGAAGGTCACTTCGCTCGCCGCTGCTGCTGCACTTGCTCCTACCAACGCTTTGACAACGAGCGTCTGCGCTCATCGAGTGTGATGTGTTCATCACACTCCATGCGTGTACAGTACGTCCCATGGTGAGTGCTGTTTGTGTCAAAGTGTATACGGTGACACTGACTGGCCAAGTGCTAATGTTCTGCAGTTACCTGGAACGAAATAGTCGTCTGGCTGGAATAAACATAATTTGAAAGTGGCCTCCCACACGATACTCACATACGCACAAACGTTTTCCTGTTGTTCTTTCTCCACGTACGCGTGCGATCCATGACAAGCGGAAGCTCATCTATAGCATGGGAAATTTACTTTTAAGCTGTTATAACACCTGGAGGAAAAGCGATGCTGCTTGTTTTCTGAACCTAGTGTGCATAAGCAGTTCTATTAATATTCCTGTTTTTATATTTATCTGTCCAGTAATTTCTTGATGTCAAATAGAAGAAAAATTCATTTTCTTCCACAATGTCCTAAATTACAAATTATTTCTTACAGCCACTGTGAGAAAAAGTGTTCACCATGTTTAACAGCAGCTAAAGAAAACTGAGTGAAGAAAAAACGGAGACACGCATGAGCGCTACGTGTGACCTTTGTCTTTTTGCGCCGCAGTTGAACATTTTCAGTTTTGAGTCCAGAGCCTAATTTTCGTTTCGAGAACAGCTGCATATTTGCGTGATGTGTGTTAGTTTATATGATTCTGTGACTTGCGATGGTAATACTCAAACATGAGAGAAGTTCAGATGAAAATGGAGGCTAGAAGTGGTAAACAGTGGTCGAACAAGGAATATCGGCTGCAGTCAACGTTTCTACAGAGAAAGTTCTCTTCGTGAGTGCGGCAACTGCACTAACGAAGAGAAATGCCCTTTAAAAGCTTTGGCTTCAGCGACATCCCTGGTACGCCCATTATTCATCACGGTAGAAAATTGCCTTTACACGTCACACTTCTGCACAGTAGAAAAGGAAAAAAAATGTGAAGTAACAGAAAAACAAACAGAAAACAAATTATCTGTGCCTCAAAATGAATAATTGTTTAACACATACATTTTCTGTACCATAAAACTGAAAATATTATAAAAGCAACAGCAAAATTAAAAACAGAGAACAGAACTTTTCCTGTAACACAAAACACATAACTGTCTTTCAACACAAAATTTCTCTTAATGGAAAACACAAAGAACTTATTAAATAACAGAAAAAAAATAGAGAATAGAGCTTTACAGAAATTTTCTGCCAAGGCAGCTGCCAGAAAATTTGTTTGTTGAAGGAAAAATGCTTTAGTGTGGTAGTCGAATAAGAATCTAATTTAATTCTGGGGTTTCAAGTGCCAAAACCACTATTGGATTATGCGCCGCACTGTAATGGGCGACTCCGGGTTAATTTTGCGCACCAAGAGACCTTTAACGTGCCCCCACTAAACGGGACACGGGGGCGAAATGCAAAAACGCGCATTAAAATGCGGCCGCCGCCACCCGGATCTGATCCCGCGACCGCGGGCTTAGCAGTACAACACCATAGCGGCTAAGCCATCGCGGAGGAATGTAGCTGAACAGGTCGATAGTCTCCGCGCTTCTTGGGAGACGCAGTGTTAAGGTCCGTGATGCTTCGGGTCAGTCGTGGTGCACGTGCGTCTTAGGATAAGTTGCGCGACGGTACGGCTCATTTGGGCGAAGGTACGAGGCATTAGTGCTCTAACGAAGGGCCAATTTTGTGGAAACGGCGCCTCAAGATCTGTGCCAGAAAGTTTGCGCCGTGGGGTGAGCAAGCAAGCGAAAAAGTCCAGTAGCACTCGTTCTCGATAAGGGCATGCCAACTGGCTGGGTTCCTCTAGGGTTGACCGGGCAGCATCATCAGCACGGTCGTTACCAACGCCGTCGCAGTGATCCGGCAGCCACTGGAACGTGTCATGTCCATTAGAGATGGCCCGGTGGAGAGCTTTTCTTATCTCAGATACCAATTGCTTACGAGTCGTGCGTCGTAGGGCTCGCCGCAAACTCTGAAGGGCTACCCTAGACGAAAAAAAAAAATACCCACTGACAAGGTTGTACTTGCAGGAAGTAATTAACAGCAGCATGTAGAGCGGCAAGTTCTGTAGCCATAGACGTCATATTTCGTACTTATTTCAGTATGTTTCAGTATACCCTAAAGGCCCTCCGTTGGAGAGTATTCAGATATCTTCAGGTTAATGAAGAAAAGCATTATTTTACAAGCTAACTTTGAAAAATATGTTGGGTTCTTATTAACCTCTACCATATTGAAGTGACTGACGTATACTAGGATGTCATATTTCGTATCTTCAGGTAAATGAAGAAGCATTACTTTATAAGTTAACTTTTAAGAATACATTGGGTTTTTATTAACTACTACCATATTGAATTGACCGACGTATACTAGCATAATCTGCAAGAAAATGCCTGATTTTACTTGTGGAGTTACAAGGAAAGAAATGCAAGAGCGTGGATAGTTTAAAAACGACTACAACTGTAAGTGGCGACTTATGCAATTCTCGCCGATCACCTTGTGGTCAAAACTTTGTCAGTAAGTGAGAGCGTCGTGTGCCCCACGGTGTCACAACGGCTGACGCTTAGAGCGCCCTAACGCAGTGCCAAATGTTCCGACACCAAGCATCTGACAGCGCATCATGGCTCGGTTGCTGCGCCAATCGCAAAACTTTTCTGAGCTGTGTACATTAAACTGTACAGATGACTCGCTTTATTCTTCTTTTTCTTTAAATTTTCTCCGGCTGTTTTCTACGCACTGCTGAGGCATTTCCATAGCCCAAAATACAAGCACCGCACCTATAATGGGCATACAGCCCGGAATCACCCACAGCGAAAGCAGGGGCTTCGTTATTTCAGTTGCTTTGTAAAATATATATATATATATATATATATATATATATATATATATATATATATATATATATATATATATATATATATATATATATATATATATATAAACAGGCAAGTTTACGATATCATTACATAGTGTGCTGGAAAATGTTAATGTCTTTGTTATGCGGTAGTGAATAAGAAGCTGAAAATATATATATTTTTTGTCCTGCTATAAAAAGGCTACAATTCAGTACCATGTCCGAACTTAAGCGCTTCTCGCTGAATTCATCCATCGAAGACACCTAAACATTCCCCGCAAATATAGAAACGAATTAAATAACAGATTGGCGACGTCTCCAAGCTCTGCAATTAATAGAGGTGATGAAGAAATGGACTTGAAGTTTGATAAACATTGCGCAGGTTTCCGTGTTGGCAGTTTTTATTGCGAAAGCAATACTGCTCGCACTTTCGGCCTATCGGTGGTCGTGGCGCCTCCTTACACAGCTGCGCGTCACGTGACCATGTGACGTCACGCCAGACCGAGAGATGGGGCCCCAGCTCGCGGCATCGATGGTGGAGGCGAAGCCTTGCGCGCCGCTGCTGCAGCGCTATCGAGAGGGGCACTCGCTGGTGTGACGTCACCCTAGGAGAATAAATGATGCTACAGCTCGGCTCCTCGCAGTGGTCGGCGCGCTGCCTTGCGCTATGTCGAATGATTTGTACAAGGCGAGAATGATGTGTACAAGGTGATGTGTACGATCTGCTGCGGCCAAGCGACGGCGCTTGGCTTTCGCAATCTTCCAGGCTTAACCAAGCTAAGCCTTCAGCCAATTTTTTTTTCTCGAAATCCGATGGCTATTCGTGAAATTACCTTCGGTGCAACGCCCTCCGCCGGTAATATCCGGCTAATTGTTTCTAACCAAGCCGTTACCATGGTAACGTTCGGGTGGGCTAGATGTGCGGTTACATTAAATGAGCTCAGATTACGATGGGTAGGGCTTTTTCTCCCCTCATAACTGAAGCGCGTTCGGGGACGGACAAATAAAAGCACACGATGACCTTGTCGCGTAAGGAATACATGCTGTACATAAAGGGCTAAGAAAATAATACTGCGACTTGTCTTTCTGCCGGAAGACAGATAAGCGTGCGACAAGGTGTCACTAGATTTCATGAGCAGCGTCAATTTGGACTGTGCAGTGTTAAGCGACGGCGAAGCACTCTTGCCACTGATGCACTCAGCGGCAAGCCAATGACAAATTCAGAGAATCGCACGTGGTTTAGAGAAAGGTAAACTCGTACATACATCATGAAGCCGACAAAAAGCGCCGACGTATGCATAACGTGTACGACGAGCGGACGTACCGCAGGACTTACATGAACTGTGCCGTCATATGCGACTAACTGTTTTACTGTCTTACGTCCATATGTCCGTTCTTTAATGGGACAGATGAAGAGTGCCGCACGTCGGTTTGTGAACCAGTTTACAGGTTACCGTCAGAAGATTAACGGTATTGCTTCAGAAGTTATGAAGACAACGTAAGAAGTCAATCACCTTGATTGAACACTCTTTGAAAGACATTCAGAGGTCATATACATATATTGCTAGTGAAGGTAAGATGATGTCAGTTTGTCCGCCATCCGAGTAGCCTATAGAACGCGACATGTGGTCGTGTTATTTAGAGTGTTCACATGTGAAGGTTGTGCCGAAGGTAACAAAAAAGTGCAGCTAACATGGTATTACGTGACACAGAACATTATAACAACATATTTATCTCCTCTTTGTTCCTCTATGGGATGTGCCTTTCAAGGAATTGCCACAAAAAAGAAAGGGTCAATCCAGTGTCGACGCTAAAGAAGACAATGTGTCGACGTGCATGGAAGTTCAAATGATTTGATGATTATGTGTATGTGTATCGTATGATGATTACATTTCAATTTCTTTTTCAAGCTCACAAATTACTGATTTTATGACTTCGTATCGCATTCACGCATAATTACATCGACCTTTGCTTTTTTAGTGTCGACAATTGGCTGACCTTTTTTGTTACCAGGAGGTCATGTAGGCCGATGCACGATATTGCAGGCTATGGTGAAATGTGGGTCATTGTCAAATATAGTACCGCATGCCGTTAATTTTCCCTACTTTAAGACAACTTCTCGCTTTTTGTGGTTACCGGCGAAGTCGCCTTCCTGACACCATTTCCTCGCGCGAGCCAGGTTTAGTCTAAGTGAACTCGTTTCATATCCTAAAAGTGTGCAGCACGGCGCCTTCGCCTCAACATGTCTGCCTACGGCAGTGCACCCTTTGCAGCGGTATAATGCAATGTGTTGAATTTTCGACCAAGGTGGTACTAATTTCACCGATACCGGTAATTTCCCCTACTCCGCGGCTCATTTGCGCTTCTTTTATTGTTGAAGCCTACATTTCATACCTGTTGCGACTCGCGACGACGCTCTGAAGGTGCAAAAGGGTAGTTTCTTTTTTTCTTTTTCTGGAGGGCGTGACAAGGTAACCAGATCCCAGATATTCCAAGCCCGCATGAAGTCAGTTGAGAAGACCTTGCCTTGAAAATTAAAATCAATAAGGGATATTCGAAATTCTTTGTGTTCGCTTCCTCAAATTTCTCGTTTGATTCCCACAAGATGGCGGACATGGTCGTAGAAGTGTATATAAACTAGGCGCACATGAGGCGGCCCCATTATCCATGCTACCTACGGTTCCTTATCACATTCTTGCTGTTTCCAAGCTTACCCTTGGATCAATGGTGCTTGAGCAATTGGACATTGGACAGTTGCCTTCTGTAGGGCGGCATAATATTGTCGCATTCAAAGCCTACTAGCAGTATTTCGTACATTCCTTCATCGAAACAACTTGTTCATATCTGGTTCAACAATTGTGCATTCACTTACTCATTGTCACTTACAAGCTGTCTGTAACCCAGTTCGTTTTAAGATAGGCTGAATGTTCTTGAAAAGGCTGCGCAGACGCTTCTGTAAAGTTAAAATGTGCGTATCGTGGTTCGACTTCCAGCGTTAATCAGGTCGTCCCGGCGATAAACATTAGGCATTAGGCCGCTAAATGACTGCATTTGATCGTCTCAAACTGCGTAAATTCTTCCACAACTAGCCTTCTGCTTCCTTGCACTTCGTGCAGCATTCCAGTGAATCGATTTCACAATTGCAAATGCAAAAGGAGGGAAGAAGAAGAGGCCGAAGAGGAAGAGTACTACTACCACAACTACAAAGAAAACAGAGGGAGCAACAACAATAATCATAAGACTGTAGCGAGCAAGCAGCCCTCAACCGACAGAGAAGACACAAGCATGAAAAAACTATGGAAAACACCGCTCAGGTTTTTTTCCCGAGACTGCCAGGGGAAGCCGGTCGCGAACGCTCCAGGTCCAGGTCCAGGACCAGATCGTGGACGAGATCAAGGTCGAGGTCCGGTTCGAGAACTAATCGAGGGGGAGACGGGAGCAAAGCACAGGTGAGCTGGGCAAGCGCGGTCTCCGGCACTGCTACTCAATCGCCTAAAGTTAAAGGGTCCGTCCTAGAACAGGAAATGACACAGATTAGAAACATGTTAGAACAGATTACACGAGAGAATGCAACGCTTAATGACGAGATCAAGCAACTTAGGACAGAAAACGCGAGGCTTCAGCAACAAAAGAATGGCAACGCACCCTCCGCCAGAACGACGTCGACGCACAGTCGGGCTCCAACGCCCGTTCCCACGCAAGCGAACGGAGAAGCACCATCACACAAAAGGAGGGCGCAAGAAACGGCTGAAGAAAAGAGTGTCTTTGCAATCAGCGAGGTTATGGGAACGTTTAAAGGAATGTTCGATGGGTTACAGCAACAAATCACAAACATGTATGTAGAGATTAAACAACGATTCGATGGATTAGAGAATCGAGTAGCGGCACTAGAAAGCAAACCAAAGGATATTAGGCCGGCAGGCGCAGGACCGGTTAAAAGCAAACCGTATAGCAGGTCGAATGCGGTAGAAAATAGCAAGGCCACCGGGGAACAACAGATAAATCAACATGGCGCCGCGTAACTAATACGCGATTTGGCAATGGAACTGCCACGGGTATCATCGCAAGCGAGGAAACCTGCAGCAGTTCGTAACAAGTAAGGAGACGCCAGATGTCATCGCCCTGCAGGAAACCGGGGGATCGCAAAATTATCGGGGTATAAATCGTACAGTGCTTCCAGCGAGAAGGCAACCGTCACGACGCTAATACACAGAAACCTATCGGCTGTCGAGCACGATATTGGTGTGCGCGGCATAGACCACGTCCTCATTGAAATAATCCCCTCCCGTAAAGAAGAGGGAAGTCTATTTATTCTGAACATATATAGTCCACCCCGGCACAAGCCCAAATTCGGCCCACTCTTCCGCAAAGTGTTGAGCGTAGCGCACAAGCAGGCACTAGTCGTGGTCGGCGATTTTAACGCGCCACACGCGGCTTGGGGAAACAGCATAGAGAACATTAAGGGCCAAAGCCTATGGGCAGACGCTCAGCACGAAGGACTAACGCTCATAACTGACCCTCAGGCACCAACCAGAATAGGAAACAGCGTAACCAACGACACGACACCAGATCTCACATTTACGAAGAATGTAGCAGTTTCTCAATGGACAAACATGCAGGAAAGCTTAGGTAGTGACCACTGCATCGTCGTCACAACGGTACAAGCAGGCCCAAGGAAAAAGGGGGAGAGAGAACTGAAGCTAGTAGAATGGGAATCTTTCCGCAAAATCCGACAAGATGATGCGGAAAACACTACAACGGACATTGAGAAATGGGCAGAGAAACTGCAAGAAAACATTAAACGAGCTAGCAAAACTGTTCCAGAGGAGGCAGGTATACAGGAAATGGATAGCAGATTATTGCATATGTGGGAAGCTAAAGGTAGCATGCTGAAAAGATGGAAAAAGCAAAAACATAATCGGAAATTAAGGAAGAGAATCGTGGAATTAAACAAGGAAATCGAGATATATGCAAATAGGTTAACCCAACAGAAGTGGGAAGCCACGTGCGACTTGATGGAAAGGCAGATAGGAATGTCCAAGACCTGGAACATTCTCCGATGCCTCTTGGACCCCGGAAGTACAAAAACCATACAAAGACACAATCTACAGAAGGTTATACACAGCTACAACGGTACAGAAGAGCTCTTTCGAGAGCTGCAAAAGATGTACGTCGGAGATGCGGATAGCGAAATACTTCCGTATTACCTAGGTAACGAGAATCCTGATCTTGATACCCCTATTACGGAGGCAGAAGTCAGATATGAACTTACCAGGCTAACTCGAAATCTGCACCAGGACCTGATGGGATAAGCAACAAAACACTCAGGAACCTCGACGATGTATCCATCCGAGATCTCACGGACTACGTGAATAACTGCTGGGAGCAAGGCAGCATTCCAAGTCAATGGAAATCAGCCCAAATCATTTTTATACCAAAGCCTGGAAAGAAACCACAACTGACGAACTTAAGGCCCATATTACTGACATCCTCCGTCGGTAAACTCATGGAACATGTGGTTCTCACACGTCTCACGAGATACATGGATGATGGAGGACTTTACCCACATACCATGGTTGGATTTCGACCAAAGTTATCGATGCAGGATATTATGCTCAAACTAAAACATCAAATCATAGATGCGGGTGAGAAAAGTCTAGACACTAAGGCAATTCTAGGTCTCGATCTAACTAAGGCCTTTGACACCGTCACGCAAAAAGTTACACTACAAAATCTCCAAAAGCTGGATGTAGGACGTAAAACATACGCGTACATCAAAGACTTCTTGACAGATAGTACTGCAAATATTTCAATTGGAGAATCCAGATCGGACGCACTCAAGCTAGGTAATAGGGGTGCCCCGCAGGGTTCAGTCCTGTCTCCCTTTCTATTCAACGTGGCAATGATCGGTTTTCCTGCGAGACTCGAAAAGATAGAAGGACTCGGACACAGCCTCTACGCGGACGACATCACCCTTTGGGTGGCGGGTGGAAGCGATGGGCATATGGAAGAGATCCTTCAAACAGCAGCAAACACGGTGGAAGACTACGTCAAAGACAAAGAACTGAGATGCTCCTCGCAAAAATCAGAACTTCTGCTCTATAGGCCCACATGCCGGGGTCGAAAAAGCATTAGGGAAAGGCCGGGCATTGTGGTCACAGTAGAAGGCACCACGATACCGATAGTGGAGAGACTGAGAATACTGGGACTCCGCATATCCGAAAACGGCCATAACGGAGAAACCATTGGACTACTTGACAATGGTGTTCAACAAACAATCAGACTAATAAAGCGGATATCCAACAGGCACTATGGCATGAAAGAGCACAATCTCATCCGATTAATGGAAACATTCGTAATCAGTCGTATTGTATATGTGGTTCCTTGCCTCAAGCTTTACGCTGCGGAGAAAGCCAAGCTAGACTGCATTATTAGAAGGGCGTACAAGCAAGCCTTGGGACTTCCGGCAAATACGTCAAACGAGAAATTCTTGGCGCTCGGCGTGCACAACACATTAGACGAACTTATTGAGGCCCAGAGAGTAGCGCAGTATGAAAGGCTTACACAGAGTTTGACGGGGAGACACATCTTAGATGACATCGGAATAACCTACGAAGCACAGCACGGACTGCGGAGAGACATCCCAAGGAAAATAAGGGAACATCTATCAATACCCCCAATCCCCAGAAACATGCAGCCGGAGTTTCACCAAGATCGAAGAAACGCACGAGCGAGAGCTCTCCACAAAAAATTCCGTAGTGCCAGGGACGTGGTCTATGTGGACGCGGCGGAGTACGCAAATGGACAGAGTATGTCAAAAGTTGCTCAGAGTCTAGAGGGTGACAGCAGAGTTGGACGGTAAAAACATGGAAGGCAGAGGTGGCGGAGGAAACTGCCTTAGCACTGTCAATAGCCTTCACGGCAGCTAACATCGTAGTAAGCGACTGCAAGACAGCCGTCAAGAACTATGCAAAAGGAAGAATCTCGCCGGAAGCACTGAGAATTTTAAACAACTTTCGTGAAGATTGCAACATTCACATTATACGGGTACCCGCACACTCCTCCCTTCCCAGGAACGAAATAGCGCACAACCTGGCTCGAGAACTGACAGGCCGAGCAGGTGACACGCAACAAATAATGGGAACGGAGAGAGACCGGATGAGCAGCTGATCACCACATACTATAAATTGGGAAGGGCCCTTTTCCCCCCCGCACACTCCTCGTTAAATAGATGGCAAGCGACGGCATGGCGCCTCTTACAAACAGATACATATCCGAACCCGGTGGCCTACCACCGCTACTACCCGGACCGACGTTTACACGGATAGATGTAGATTCTGTGAAGAAAGGGCGGGCCTACAACATATCACTTGGGCTTGTCCTTGCACACCCATACAGAATAAAATAATTAAGACCCGAGAGCAGTGGGAGACCGCGTTGCTCAGCTGTGCACCGGAAGACCAACTCAAGGCAATCAAGCAGGCCGAAGATGTGGCCGAAGGTCTCAAATCTGCTGTGCACAAATAAAGTTTATTTCTCCTCCTCCTCCTCGCTGAAGATTCTGTAGCTAATTTTCATTCCAAACACTTAAAGCGATTTTTCTTTTCTTTTTTTTCAAATCTTAATGCCAGAACGTTACTGATGGCGAAGCACCCCTATTCACGTGAGATGCGCAAGAATTATGAGCCACTTGCAAATGAGTACTACGATATTGTCTCACGTAATCTGAACGATCCACGAGAAGGAAAGCTATTCCCAAGTGGGAATAGCTTTCCCAAGTGGGAAACCATGGCGCGGAGTTCAAATTTTATTTTGGATGTTAACGAAGATGCTGCGACTTCCGCCTTTGGTGCGTACGACGCGCTAAACAAGCTAAAAGCGGTTGTTCTCAGCGAGCCGCAGTGCGCATAGCCAGTGGACTCGTGGTGGCATACCGCGGCGGCCGCGGTATCTACGCCACGTAGCCGACCTCAGCTTGATGTCAGCTGTCGGCCAATAGCAGCCGTCTAAGGGAATGACGAAATAAAGCGTCAAGAAGAGAGTGAGGACAGGGCATTCTGTTAAAAAGAGAAGTGTTTAAGAGAAAGGTGATTTCGAAGTCCGCTTCCGAGCTCGACGCACTGCGTACGCCAGAAAAAACTTGGCTGAGATGTTCACAGCAGCGTATGCTATCGGCGGACTATTTTAACGCGACAGCGTTAAGGAGCTCGTGTCGCAGAAAAGCCGGTGTCGTCGGCGTTGGGTGTCGGCGTCGGCGTCCGCGGCGTTGACCGTGAGCGATAAATCACGGCAGGCACTTCATAAATAAAAAGCAACTTCCAAGATGGGCTGGGTGGGAATCGAACCAGGGTCTCCGGAGTGTGAGACGGAGACGTTACCACTCAGCCACGAGTTTGATGCTTCCAAGTGGTACAAACGCGCCTCTAGTGAATGCGGTGTTGCCTTCGAAACGAGCCGTGGAAAGTTATACTGCAGTGTATATCGGTAATTATGAACATGTAACTTACAGAAGTCGCAATTACACGAGTATCGAAGTGCGTTTCCGCTGCATTTCTTCTGCGCTTTCCGCACACGCAGAGCCATCTTGTGGCAAACACAGAAGACCCCCTCCTCTCCATGTAGGGCGCTGCCTCGACAGATGGCGCGCCACGCACGCATTGGAGCTGTGGAAGGACCGGTGCGAGGGGGGTCGTTGCCCGGACTCTCTCTCCCCTGACAACGCTTCGCCTTGCTCCCTCCGCAGAATCAAGCGTCCTTCCTTTCTTTAGATCACTATCTGTCTATCTCTCTGCCCGTGCCGATCACGACGTTTGGCTGGCGTGCATCATTTCCCCCTCCCAGATACCGAGTTCTTTGGTTCGTTCCGCTTGCTCAGGCGCCCTTTTCGTTGCTGCGCCGAACGCCGCGTTGGTCGACCATATGGCTCGACGCTCACCGCGTCCGATGCGGGGCGCCTCGTAAGTGATGGCTGCCCTGTAGCCCATTGTCTTACACCCCTTGGCGGGTCGACGGGAACGCTGTCGCGTTCCACTCTTCAAGGCGAAGCTTAAGCGTCCTCCAATTTTTTCACGAAGTCCGAGGCGTAGCTCAGGGCCCGTTTAAAGTTGTCTGGAGAGAGAGGCGTTTTACTTCGTAGCGAGGACAGATAGACAATAGGTGCTTGATAGTTCACTCGCACCTACAGGAGTCGCACAGTGGGCCATCGGCCATTGACATGCGATAGGATTAAGCCTTCGTGAACGCCACTCCCAGCCATAAGCGGCACAGCAAGGTTGTTTCGCCGCGGGAAAGACTAGATGGCAGTTGTAGCCGTAGCAAAGGGTTGAGCTTATGGGAGTCGGCAATTGAAACCACCTGAACTCAATAAAGCTTGTGACTTTTCCCGTGCAAGCAGACGAAGTATCCTGGTAGCGTCCCTCCTCGAAAAAGGCATTGGACCCGTCTGCGCGTCTTGGTGAGCAGACCAGGCAAACCTGTCAGCAAAGTCGTTGCCAACGATGCCACGGTCAGCAGGCAGAAATCCACTGAAAGATTATGTTGCGCCCTGTTTCTAGAGCATGGTAATGTACTTCGCTGACGTCGGATATCATCTGTTCGTAAGTTCGTACTTACATCTCGGCGAAATATATACGACTCGCGTAGGAACTCGTCTGGAAAAACGCCATGTTCACTGCGCTCATTGCGTATTTCTAAAAAAAATCTGTACAGTCTAAAAGAAAAAACACCCTATCCTATTCCTTATTCCTCCTACCTATGGCCCATGTATTTCACAAATAAACAAAGGAAGAAGAAAAGGGAAATTCACGCATGATTATGATGCTTCCTAATGCGAATTTTGATCACAGCTGTTTAGCTGTTTCGAATTCGTAATATACTGTGCAAAGAGTTTGATTCTGAATCACAGGATCCTCTGCGCGATGGCGCTGAGCCTCTGCTGAGGCAGCTCGTTTAGCAGCAGCGGCAGGCGAAGCATTTCCATCGGTTGTGTCACTCATTGTACAGGAAGAAAGCATGAACACGGGAACGCGTGGATCGCGCGGAGCACATTCTCTAGTGGCGGTGGCGCAGGCGAAGTAGCGCATTCGCAGTGGATCCGCCGCCAACGCCAACGCTTTGTTTCCATATAAGGTATCGGTGGAGGCACTCGCCGCGTGCTCGATCGCGTTTCATACAATAATTACGAAAAGAAACTCGGGCACTGCGATCTTTCATCCACCCTGGGAATGATGGGAAGTATATGGATCTGATCGTGCTTGTGGATTCAGACGATCTTGTGGCTTTGTCTATTACGCTTTATCTTTCGTCATTGTTCTAAAGTGATCTATACTTTGCTAAGTGCATAATACGCTTCGAATACGTGCAATCAATACTAACTGCAGTTGCACAAGCTGTCGAGGGGGCCAAATTGAAACTTGCCAAGCGTCTCAACATGCTGGCTTGCCGCAACGACATTCATGGGGGTTATACCACTTGCCGATGCATGCGTCCGTGGCGTAATTGTTTCAATATCGGGCTTCTGTGCTGGAGGTCGGGTGCACAAATCCTGCCATCGGACTATTTTAACGTGTTTCTTTTAGTCATTTATTACACAGTACTTCGTTGAAAACGACAAATTTACAGAGTCGCGGAGCCGTTTGAAACCATAAAGACGAAGTTTAGGCAAATCCATGTATTTCTCAAAACTCCCATGCTGGCAG